>NW_020527496.1:1290000-1557500 GCF_003368295.1 Carassius auratus | reverse complement strand
ATGACGCAGTGAGATTGTGGGAGAAGCAACAGTAGCCCCTCCCACATTCTCATTCTGCGTCCTAACTCGGGCCAAACAGGGCCAGGGTAAAATCTAAAGCGGGGGTTCAAATCACAGGAATCACTGTTTGACGTTTCTTAATATGCATTTATTGTATATACTGCTTGTGATTTGCTTTATCTAAAAATCCTGAATGATTTAGAGGTATCAAATCATCAAAATGACAAGAAATAACGCTACCACATTTTGTAAACAAGAATAAAAAGGACCTATCTGAGGAAGATGAATTGACCACACAAGAAAATTATTGTGATTTGTGAATATGGCTGAAAAAGGCTACAGTTGCTTTAGATTGCAGCATTAATTAAAATAGCCTTACTGTTAAAATTAAGCAAAGCATAACTTGAACTAAAGGTCATAACAAACTAAGCAGTTGACAATCTTGTTAAAGGGACCCTTTAGCACTTAAGTAATGCATTTGCATGTTTACTCTGCATGTGAAGTCATGTCTCATGACTAAAACCACTGGAATGCTGGGAATTCCCAGTTTTGATCCAGATGTAATCAAACTGGTCTGTTCTATTTGCTAAGAACTTTTTTTATTTAAGTCATGAGCTTAGAAAAAATGATTTTACTCATCTATGGACCTCTTGCTTATTTATTAAAATATAAGAAAATATTACATATATACACAATTATTTCATAAAATATGTATTTAATGGTATATTTAAATATGATTAATAATTTTTTTAATAAACGGTATATTTATTTTGATTGTATTAGCATATTTATCTTCAAACTTATAGCATATCAAACTTGTAAATGTTACAATATGAAATATATAATCAAGACCATTTTGTTAAGACACATTTTAAGAGTATACAAATCTTAGTAGTTTAAACTGTCAAATCTTTACCTTTTTTCTTTTTTTTTTTTTTTTTGCCAAATAAAGTGATGCAGTGTGTTTCTCTCGTGTCTCTCGTGGGCATCTTTTGAGAAATATTCAGTTGTCAATGTTGTGGTGAATGTTGTTTTTAAAGCAAATTCATCTATCACTTAAAAAAAAAATGAAATATGTATAACAGATTGTTGATTAGAACAAGACAATTTAAACACCAAATGGATCTGTGTACACATGCTCAAGTTGTTTTCTGTTTATGATGAACATTGTTTTATGCACATGTTTGAGGAGTCCAATTATAAGCCAAGGATAGACTGTATCAGGAAAGACCTTTAACAGTTGGGATCCATGCTGCCACTGATATGGTTATATGAAATACGCCCAAAACCCAAAGATGTAAAGTTTATCAATTTAAATATCAAAATCTTCTTCTTCCATATTAAGCAAATACTAGCTCTAATAACAGCACATATTTACTGTGTTATCGGTTGATTTGTTCTGCCTGTATAAACTGGTGAAATGTGATGATCAGTTAACTAGGTTGTGAAGTGTTAAACTGACTCGTTAGCACTTACTGTATGAAGTGTTTTATATACACATGAATGCACGTGTGAACTCTTGTCTAATGACTATAAACACTGGCATGTTGGAAACTCACAGTTTTGAACCAGATTGAATCAATTGGTTTATTTCTCTGTTAACTATTGAAAAAGCTTCTTGTATTGCTCTGTGATTAAGCCACAAAGCAACTTTTGGTTTACATGATTATTTCTGCTTATAAAAACACCTCGAGTTTTATGTGTACGTTTTGGAACAAGAAAAAGGGACTGTGTGAAAACATACAGGTAGAGAAAACCTATAAACTCAAAGAATATAATAGAAATTACACTAAAAGCATCAAATACCATTTATGAATAGGTTTACCAGCTATTTGTTTATTTAAAACTAAACAATTATAATGTCAATATTTAATCAAACGTTTAAGAAAATAATACATATTTCTAAAATACTTAACACACCTTCTTGAGTTGCATTATTAAATAAAGCAAATCAGACAATGTATATAAGAAATATATAATATATAAATATTTAATTTTACATAATTTAATTCATATATCTTTATTCCAGGCTTGTGCATGTTACAATTTAAAAAACATTTAGCCTATAGGCAATCGCTTGTAGTGGTCCAGGCATGTCCGCTCACATGTTAACACCTCCATCAATGATGTAAAAGAGACATTAATGAGGAAGGGCCATACATCTTCTATAGCTGATGTGCTTCATCATATATAGACCACAGACTGCACACAGACCCTCATCATCACACAGCTGTCCTTCAGAGATGCAGAGAGAGACAGACATGCTGCTGGTCAGGAGAAAATACAAGAGATACTCCAAACAGAAGATGACCTACCTGGGTCTGATCGCGTGCGTCATTCAAAATGCCCATCAGAAGAAATTAACGTTTCACGAGGTAAGTTTACATTTAATTATACTTTGCAACGCTGCTTTACAAACAGGTCTCTGTCGGTTAATGTAGGGCGTAGTTTATGCTATTATATTTATATACAGTATTTAGCAGATATAGTTTCCTGTATTTTCTAATTTGATGTCAACATTTATTTAACATTGATGTCTTTCAAAATAATTAAAATAATGCTATTTCAGAAACATGTAGGCTAGTCTTTTACAATATTTTGGGTTTGACTGTAACTTTGTTTCTTCATCAGTTAATGAATGCGGTGAAGACATTTGTGGATGGCGACAGAAAAGGCATCGAAAATAATATCAAAATCTGTTTATCATCAAACAGTTGTTTTGTAAAGGTACGTAGGCCAATTCTTCCCCATCTTCATGTTGGTATAGCCTACTTGTATAATAATGTATCGCCTTGATATTTACAGGTGCCTGTAAATCCAGAGTGTCCAAATGGAAACGCAACTTCTGGAAAGTGGATGACAGTAAAATCACCCCAAAGATACTGCGGCGACACTTCAGCGGTTTGCGCGACGTCTTCCCAGACGCTTGTGAAACCGTGGAAAGTCCATCACTTGAGATTGCGACGGAAAACAGGGCGACCGGCAAACACCCCGAGGGAGAAGAGAAGTTCACCAGCCCGTTTTCCATAGAGTCACTTCTGCAGCGGGAAAGCAGCGCCACCGCGAGGCACACACCGGTACTTTGTGCAACAAGGAGCCCGGAAAACACGTCTGTGGGCCTCGCAAATGGAGACCGCGGTTTAGCGTGCAACTGGAAAACATGGGACTGGTCTAATTACACTGCGTACGCCTGTTTCAGTAGATCATTCTCACACTGTTCTTACCCTATTTACAGTTTAGTCCAAATGAATGATAGATGTAGTCTCTCCGGTGGACCCTTAAGAGAATGCGCTCAGTCTCTGAACTGTCCTGTAAGTTACTGTACAGTACCTGAGAGCATTAGGCAGTTCAAGCAGGGCCTACATGTAAAACGGCATTTACTGTAACATAAACATACTTTTCTTAGTTTACGTATACATCTTACTGATTTAAGTTGCATTGTTGAAAATATCTGAATATTTGCCAAATAAATCTAAATTGAAGCATGCTGTGGGTGAGCGGATTACATGTTGTTGTTGTTGTTGTTTTCAAACCCAATAATTTATTCCATTCAGACACAAAGACGAGATGATTCAAATAAGATTTATTGACCTCCAGCTTCCAGCAGTCAATTTGCATGCAGATACAGGCTTCAGTCAAAAGGTTTTTTTTAGATTTCCAGGTTTCCCAACCTTTTCTTACAAAACGGCGTGCACCTTAAATAATTAGTTCTGCAGCGTACAAACCACAAAAATACGTTTTACATTATCAAATACTGCACATAGAAAACATTTACAAAGCACAAGTATAAAATTACAGCTTCCCCGTACAGCTCTTTACCATTCTGTTATTCCTAAACAGCTCAAATCATCTTTCTAAAAGTTTTGGGGGCCACTCTTACTCTGATGAATCTTTGATCGTGCTCTCTCAAAGTGCAAGACTTGATCGGGTTACATGTAGGGGATGCAACTGGGCATCGTTTTCAAAGTAGCTACATCTCACGTGAAAGTTGAAAACTGTGTGGGAAGGTGAGCATGTTCCAGCAGTGTCCTGTGCTGTTCACAATGTCATGAATAATATGAATGGCTGATTTATGGCAACAACAGAAGAGCTGCTTACAGCTTTGCTACATGGATGAGAAAACAGACCACAAATGACCGTCTTTACATATGTGAAATAAACTAATGGCCAGTGACAGTCTTTTAAATCCAAACCAGAAGCACAATAATTTCAAGTTTGCAATCCTATACATAAAATAAAGATAGACATTTCTTAGTTAAGTGTGATCACAAAAAATTAGAGCCTTAACCACGTGGCTTTTTGAAAAGAAAAAAACAGACATGTTGCAAAGAAAAAACAATGCTTACTTTCTTCATTTTACAAATCTCAGTGAAGTAAATGACTTAAACAGGCATGCACTGAATGTTACATTTGACTTATAGGCACAACTGATATCTGATATTAATCTTAGTTTCTCAGCAAAACTGAATGAATGCTCAAAATCAATAGCGATTGAAAACAGCCTGATCTAGATTCCAGGGATGTTGTGCTCTTGTAAGCCTTTAAACATTGCCCCTGGGTAAAGTTGTTATTGTGTCACTCTAACACTGTTAAACAAATGTCTTTTATAATACAACCAGATGAAATATTTAATACGTACATTCAAGTTAGAGATACTTTAGTATCACTAATAATATCAAAACAAAACACTCAAGGCTTTCGGTGACACATCTAAGCCTGATGATAATCTCTCAAGCAAGGCAATAAACATCCAACAAATCGCTCTGTAAGATAATTCATTTTACAAAAATAAGATAAACGCTCAATATATCCTCGTTAGTCTTTATATTTGTTCACAAACGTAACAAAAAACAGTATTAGGGGTTCATAAAAAGACTTCACAAGGGTTTAAAGGAACAGTTCCAGGAATGAACATTTGCTGAAAATGTACTTACCTTTAAGCCATCCAAGTTGTCGATGAGCTTGTTTCTTCATCAAATTTAGATAAATGTAGCATTGCATCACTTGCTCACCAGTGGATCGTCTGCAGTGAATGGGTGCCGTCAGAATGAGAGTCCAAACAGCTGTTAAAAACATCATGACAACCCACAAGTAATCCACACCACTCCGGTCCATCAGTTAATGTCTTGTGAAGCTGAAAGTTGCATGTTTGTAAGAAACAAATCCATCATTATAATGTTTTTAACTTCAAACCATTACTTTGGCTAAAATATGAGTCCTCTTTGGACTTTCGTCTGAATCAGGAGAGAAATATGCACATATTAAGCACAGTTTTCCAGTGAAAACAGTCCAGAATAGCTTTAAATAATTTTACATGGGTGGACTGTAATGTGTGAAGACAACAGAAGATGCACCTTTTTACTGGAGGAAACGTTATGGATTTTAGACTCACATTTTGGGAACGATTTAACGTTAATCTTAAGTCTTAATGATACATTTCTTTCTAATAACACACAGCACTTTACAAGATGTTAACTGATGGACTGGAGTGGTGTGGATTGCTTGTAGATTATTGTGGTGTTTTTATCAGCTGTTTGGACTCTCATTCTGACGGCACCCATTCACTGCAGAGCATCCACAGGTGAGCAAGTGATGTAATGCAAAAATTCTCAAAACCTGTTCACATGAAAAAACAAACTAATCTACATCTTGAATGGTCTGGGCTGAGTACATTTTCATGTTGGGTGAACTATTCCTTTAAATGGCCCAAAAACAGATGTAAAAGTATTATCTTATTATTTGAAATTAAAGCAATCTCTCAATATCATAAAGTACCTGATGAAGCGAGATCTCATAAAATGAATGATCAAATTCACGCATCATTCTCAGTTTTACAATCTACTGTCCATTTCTGAATGCAAATAAAAAGTAAGCATGAATACCAGGTTGACCACTTCCAACTGTTTCCACACAGAAACGCTCTGAGCCTTACATCATAACATCACACTGATAATAATCTGTATTCAGTGTCTTAAGATAATTCTCCAGTCAGACTGGTGTCACCTTACACTCACACACAAACTGTGCATGCCATAAAACTGCCCAAAAAACCTGACTTCTGACTGATGTATAAATTAAAATGCATGAAGTGGTCTCGCATATAAAAGCATGAAGTACGAACATTTAAATGAACTAGATGCCAGCCACTTTTTCTGGTATCTTATTCAGAAGTTACATCATTATACTCAAAGATTTGTACAGATTATCAGCACATCACACAAGCATTTGACAGCTTTATCTGATTACTGTCAAAACAAAATCGATCTGATCGTTCTCATTCCATGTTAAAATATCAAAACGCATCCAAACCACAGAAATCTTGGAGCGGCAAATCTAGATTTTTTTAGTTAATTTTTTGTCAATGTTGCATTTGGTTTAGCTATGGACTGCAACAAACTACATCCACCCACTACACCTGAAAAAATAGAGCAGTACAGCAATAATATTCATGCATTCAGACTCTTTTCATTTTGCAAAAATGCAAGACCAGTTAGATTTTGTAGCCACTTCATTGTACAATAGAGGGACACTTATATTATCCCAAAGTCCCAAGTACGTAAAATCACATAAAAAAAAAAAATATCAATGTCTAATAGTCATTTCATACATGTGTTTACCAAGGACAAACATTCAACTGCAAATACAATTTGTTTTCAGTACAGTAATACAATTTTATCTTAAGTAAGAATTAAGAAAAATGTTGTTCCTAATTTTATGTACAGACATTTGTCTGTTGGTGGAAAAGAGAAAGGTGCAACACAATCAAACCTGTGCAAATACGAAAGAAGCAAGACGTGTATGTGAAAGATAACAGAGACTAATTTTGATGGGATGGAAAGTAAAATATTCTAAATATGTCAAAATTCTGATGATTGGGTGAAATACAGTAATTTACCATTTCAGATGATTAATAAGAAAGTGTAAAGTCCCATTATTGGGGGGGTGAGATTGGCAGATAGAAAAAAAAGCATGAAAAAAAACAATAGTTAAATATTTCAAACGTTGATGTGATACAAAATGATAAATCAGATTAAATGGTTTGCTGATCGTCTTATAATCTGCTTTTAAAAGTTTCTACACCATCATGATGTAAACCAGAGAATCAAACAATATTTAGAGATTGTGCGCGTCCATCAAAGAAAGTTTGAAGCATACAAATGTCTTTCATGATTTGTCATTTATATGGGAATGTAGAAATGAATAATTTTCTGGTTTGTACTTTAACTATTAAATATGAATCATATTATATGTGTTGCCATCACATCTGCAGACTAATCTAACATGAATAAAATGAGCTGCTACAGAGATATTGTGATGTGTAAGGTACCTTCTTCTGCTCTGAGATATTCAAAGGCTGACAGGAGTGGGATGAATACTTAGATTTTTACCTACAGTGCTGCTTTCCATCCACAAGTCGAAATAACACCAAAGATCGAATGAAGAAACCTTCTAGAGCCACTCATCTTCAGAGACGAAGCTAAAGGAGACTGCTGATTGGACAGAAGTTCAAAGACGAAAAAAAAAAAGTTTACAGAATATAATTTGTTCTGGGCTTCAAGACCCTGTTGAGAGAGCGACCCCATCACCAGTCCTCATGTTGTTACGTGTGTGTGTTTTGCAGTTCAGCGTGACCTCCTGAGAGTACCAGGTAATGGGAAAGGCCTTTAACACTTCCAAATGCTGGTAGAAATAAAACCCAAAACTACTTGAGGCGGTAAAGTCTAATGCGGCTCCAACTTCCCAGAAATCTTCGGTACTTGCTACAAGAAAAGTTCTCTTGCTTGCCAGCGGACACCATTTGGCGTATCCCACAATGCAGCTGTGTATGAGGGTTGCTGGTTTATCAGGACAGTTGGTTCTCCTTCGGAGGGTCCGAGTCCCTCGGACTACGTCTGCAGCTCGGTGCAGATTGTGTTGTTCAGACAAAAAGTGAGAGTGAAACATTAGCAAAATAAATAACCTACCATCTATAAGTCGAAGTAATTTTAAAGGCAAGCTTAAAATAGCACTTTACATATTTTGCTCAACAAGAGTTGCGAGTTAACGTGCAGAATGCAGTCGATAAATACATGAACACAAATATCGATCTATATATTTAATTATTCACTTCTCTGAAAAGAAAAAAAAAAGAAAAAATGCTACTTTATGCGATAGGAATCATGTGCATTTCTAATAAATAACCTGACATGTGGAGTAAAGCCCTGCCCTTTAAAAGTTGAATTGTGTATGTAGTCTAGAGGTGCGATCACATTTAATGTTGGTCGGCGAAATCTTACAGGTGAATTCCAGTCATTTCTATAGGAATCCGTGCGATTTGGAGTTTTGCGTTAAAGTCCCAAAGCAGATTTCGTTCATCTTCAAGTTGGTCAGGCGCAATTGCTGCGCGAAAAGTTGCTTGGTTTGAAAGTGACTTCATATATCGCAACACTTTAGACAATGGAAAATGGATTTCTTTGCCAACGTAATTTCGCCTAAATTTCGCTAATGTGACCGCACCTTTTTTTTCTAATATGTATTTGTTTTTTTGCATCTTGTCTAAGTCACTGACTCTGCTACATATCCATACTCAATAACATAACACTACAGATAATAAGAATTGCTTTGGTTTTTAAAAAATAAAACTTTGATTGGGTTTGGCATAGAGAAATGACTGACCCTTGAGGGTTCGGAAACTACTAGTCTTGGAGAACCCATTCTGCTTCCTGTGTGACGTGACGTCAACACGAATGCTACATTGTCAAGAACATTTCTCGGCAGATTTATCATATGCCACAACTGGTCGACCTCTGGAAAATGGATCTGCATGTAACTAGCCACGACTGATTCTTGACTACCCTACAACCGCATGTTGCTGGTTACACCCATATCCATCTGGGAGGGTGTGTGTGTTATATGTGTCACACCTGATTTGTATCCAACTCTTAATATCTGTATCAGTAAAGAAGAGCGTTCCAGCTCCGGGCGAGTTGGCTGGATCTATCAGATTGTGTGTTCATGCGTTTGGGGTCATGGCGGGGTATATTCAACAAACATACACACACAGAGATTTAGAATGGGGCTTATTTAAAACGGGGTCTGGATGTGTCTAGGTGCACGAGGGGCTGGCGGCGCTCTCGAGCGAGGACTGGGAGAGTTGGCGTGTCAGGGGGCCGATGCTGGGGTCCGCTAGAGAGGAGGTGGGGAAGAGCTTGTACCAGCCGCCCACCATCGATGTCAGGTCTAGATCATCCAGGAGGATCTGAGCCATTCCCATGAAAGACTTGCTGTCCATGCGACCGTAATCGCCCCACACGATCACCTGGGCAGGTTAAAGGTTACAAATGAAGAATCAGCACGTGGACAGGTTTAATATACAGTGGCCACAAATATAGCATTTGCACTTGGTTTGATTAAAGTTTCTAATGTATTGCAATGACATTCACACATTTTTAGGTGTGTCTTAAATTTTAGTCACATTTAAAAAAATTCCAGTGTACTTTGTTTCAGAGTTGATGATTAAAAAACAATACAAAAAACTAGAAAAGAGTTAATAATCACTGCTGTTTATAAATTTGGGGTAAGAAAGATTAGATTATGAATAGCTGATATGTCAAAAAATGACAGATACAAATAAATGCTGCTCATTCTATTCATCCAAAAATCTTGAAAACATGTCACAAAAATATGAAACAGCACAACTGTTTTTAACAATGATAGTAATCAGATTTTTTTCTTGAGCAGACTGGAATAACTATGCTGAAAATCCAGCTTTCAACTTTGAATGAAACACTACTGAATATATTAAAACAGAGAAATTTACACTATATTACTGTTTTGACTTTATATTTAATCAAATAAATGCAGTCCTGGTGAGCATAAAGTAAATCGTAAAAAATAAAAATGAACAAATCGAAATTGTTAATGTTTTTTAAATAAATTCCAAATGTAAAATATTTAAAGCATTTAACTGCAAATGCTAGAAATTATTTAAGATGCATTTTGTAAACAATCAAAAGACAAAAATAATATTTCTTAAATAATAACGTATTATATTTATTAATATGAAATATCATTATTATTAAATCAATTATAATTTTAAATAGAATGGTTTTAACACCACATAAAATACACAACATTCTGTGCAATTAGATATGGGCTCTGTTTTTTCTTTGTTCATGTAAAACATTTTAAGATTACTTAAAAGGGTTTAATTTTAGCCTATAAATAATAATTAATTATAATACAATCTCTCTTGCACTACAATTGATGTACAGAATATTAATTGTGTAAACGGTAAAATGTCTGAGTTATAGTACATATTGAACTAGTACTTTTTATGCAAATGCACCACTTCAGGTCATATAAATACCTTGTGAGTGGGCTCTAGCCTGAGTGACAGTGTTCACCACTGTAGCTGCAAGACATCTAATCCCTCCTCGTCCCATTGAGGGACCGAGTATGGGGATTCCAGAGACCCGAACATGTGTGCCAAATCATGTCTGTGCACTGAATGCTGCTGTGTGCACGTACGTCCGTGCCGAGGGAGGCCTCAGACAGGGAACCACAATGGGCGAAGGAAGGAATCTCGTGAGGCAACAGATGTGTCTGTGTCTGACTAAATGACTCCAATCAGCTGGACCGTCTTGGGATGGAGCCCACAATCATCTCGGAGAGAGACCTGTCACCCAGAATGTGAATGCTTTGCAGAAACATAAGTTCCTGCTGACTCCAGGAGGAGATAACGGGCAAGTTGTGGCATACGACGGGAACGGCTACTGCCCTAGTGGCTGGTGTTACTGGGCTCTCTGTCCAGACTAGCACGTACTTGGATCAACAAACGAGACCCAAGACAAAAACACTGCCGACAACTTTTGGGCAATCGAATGCTCGTGCAGACAGGACACAAACAGCTCCCTAAGACTGCATGGTTGTTGCATGAAGCACCTCAATCTATCCTGGATGCCTCCAATGTTATAATGGTGCTTTTGGACACAGATCTAGAGTCTCACCCACCTGTAGAAACAGAGGTCCTTCCAATGACTGGAATGGGACATCAGCTCATGTGAAAGCCACAAGGTGCCATGCTCATCTCAGAACTCGGTCATACAGGCAATGCTAAAGCATTCTTATAAACATCTTCTGGTGGCATGACACGGCCAAGGATGCCATACCTCAAGAGCTTTCTGAACCGCTATTGCATGCTTGGGACCCCCAAGCATCTCTGCACCATTAGAGTACAGACCTCCACAAGGTGTGCTGCCTAGAATAGGCTTGAAGATAGACGTGCTGACGGTGATACTGGTGTTAAGCTGCAACATTGGTTACGTCACTTGCTCACCACGGCACTGTCGTTTTTTTTTTTAATAGTAATAAAAATAATTGAGTTCGGTAAAAGTACAGACACTACAATTAAAAACTGAACATGACTGCTCAATGCAGCGTGCTGAACGACAGACGCATCACAGATCAGACTGAATTTAGATTTGGTTCTATTGTACATTTACTTAGCCTATTTCCAGTTTTGTATACCTATTTAAACTTCTTGTAAGATGTTTTATACTAAGCATTGCCTGCCCTTTAGTATGGTGTATTTTTATTTGTTGTGTTAATAAAAGTTCTGTGTTTTATATATAGGCTAAAGTGAGTCTGACGTTGTATTATATTGTTGCATTCAAGCAATTGACGCTGAACTGCCGATAATTGTGCACAGTGCTATTAAGCTATTTAAAAATGAAGGAAATCGAGGGAAAGAGGGAAAATTCAAACAAACTCAAAACGAACAATTGCTTTCCACCGAATTGTCGCTATTTGAAAGTGAAAGTAAAATGCGAATGCTGCCTTTACAAGCTATTTAAAAGCGAAAAGTGCCCCCACCCCAACGGTAATACCGGTATTATCGGTGTTGCATACGTCGATTTACTGACATATTTACACCTGGATATCCGGGGTGTGGCCTCTTCCCAATGATGTCAGAGCTGTCTGGGCTCATTAGTGCAAGCTCTAGTGTTGTTACTTTGACACAACGTCGAAGTGAACGACTGAAAGGTAACCGTAATATCTAACTCTCAAAATATTTAAGACTGGGCAAGATTGTCAAAACACTGTATGGCCTTGAGTACTTTTTGGGACCTTTGCATATATATATATATATATATATATAGATGTTAGTATGCTGTTTTCTGAAGAGTGTGTTTGTGAAGGACAGCTGGAGTGATGTTGACTTGTAGTACCTGTAGCACTTTCCCCTGTGGGCTTTCGTCAAACATCAGCGATTGCTGGAAGGTTGGATCCAGGGTTTTCTTCACCACTTTGGTTTTCTTCTTAGCGAGACACATTCCATTCTCCAGGACATAAACCTTTACATAAGTTGCTGACAGAGAAGGAAACACGCAATCATGAAACAGTGTTCTGTGCTCTTGCCTAACAGGTGGTGTAGATAAAATGAAACAACTCAGTCATGTTTAACGGTGGGTTACCTTGAATGTTCTTTGAGCCTGGTTTAGGGGTCAGACCTCGGGCCTGCGTGATTTCGACCTCTAACTGACCCCCTCTATCCACCACACCAACGTAAACATCACCTACACAGAGGACACCATACGCTATAAAACCTGCTTACAATGAGATCAATCAACAGCAGGTGGAGACAAACAACAAACTATAACCTCCACTCGTGAGGGTTTCTACCTTGATATTTGATGATAAAAGTGAGAGTAAGACACATATTATGTCTAACAAGTCAGTGTCTCTAGTTTAGTCAACTTGAGCTCATGAAAAGGTTGACATTTACCATGCACCATATTTTTTTCTACAGTTTATATACCATGCTCAGTATGCATATGTACTGTACACACAAACACCTGCATGACTTACACTGTTAAAAAAAA
Source organism: Carassius auratus (assembly GCF_003368295.1). Classification (NCBI taxonomy): domain Eukaryota; kingdom Metazoa; phylum Chordata; class Actinopteri; order Cypriniformes; family Cyprinidae; genus Carassius; species Carassius auratus. The sequence goes on along the minus strand of NW_020527496.1, from coordinate 1,544,637 downwards.
GGACATTAGCCATTCATTTTTTTGGACATTTCTATTAATCCTAAAACACAACTCAATGCAGTGCAAAATACAGGTAAAACACCTAAAAAAAACAAAACAATTTGGACAATTCATACAGTACACTGTTTCCTATTTTTACAGATTATTAAAAGAGTACTTCTAATTATTAACTGAATGTTTTCTGTACTTATTTGCAATTAAATGGAAATGCATTATACTTAAATGAAATGCATTTATCTGAACGTTAAAGTGCTTCTCTTGACCCATTTAAGTCGGGTCAAAATTACTTTGAAATACCGCTGAATGTACTGACAAGCATTTATGATAAACATATGATTAAATATACTTAAATATATACATTTATTAAATGTAGTAATAAATGCATTTTTATATGAAATTAAAATACAATTTTAAAAACGCCCTTTTTTATGAACATGATGGCAGTTGTTATATTGAGTGCACACTGTCCAGCGTGCAGATGTCTTACCCATTGGCGGTGTGGCTAACGTCTGCCGCCCCACTATCTGAGCAGGACCAAGACCGTCCAGGAAGTCACTGAACTGGCTCTCAGGGCCGAGGCGAGTGGTGGGGAAGATGAAGCTGAAATAAACCCGGTGAGATGTGTGAAATCTGTGATCAATCACACTCATCAATACAAAGCAGGTTTGTTTCTAACAGTGTGATATACAGTGCTACTTTATCATATACTTGCCTCACATTATACACAGATCAAGTTTTGACCATATTTATGGCTGCAACAAGCTATTATTTTGATAAGCAATGAATCTCTGGATTATTTATTTAATTAAATCAATTACTCAGATGAAGAAAAAAGTAATCATCTTATTCCTTTTTTATATATATTATAACTTTGTTTAATATTACTTCCTCCTGCTGTAATGTGAAATAAATGTTTTTATCAAATTATTTTATGATCATATCATATTGTTAAAAGTGTAAAATACCGTTACACTACCTTTAATTTATGTTCTAAATAAAACTTAACAGCTGTGGTCCTAAAAACAGGTTTCTGCTTATTTTATGAAGACTTTCTATTTTTCGACATGTTTTTGTGAGATCGGGTCAGATCTAATGATGCAGTGATTAACTGTGTGAGGTGGTGGGTTACACTCACGTCCCATCAGAGCTGTTGCTGTTAGTGCTGCCATCTGTCGAGTCCTTACTGCCCTGCCGTGTGACACGGTTCCTCATCTCCACCGCGATACCCGTCTCTGTGCTCCGCCGGATGGTGCTGCGCAGCTTCTTTGTTCCACCGTCTACACAAAAATACACAAAAAGAGGGAAAAATTCAAACAAACTCAAAACGAACAATTGCTTTCCACCGAATTGTCACTATTTGAAAGTGAAAGTAAAATGTGAACGCTGCTTTTGCAAGCTATTTAAAAGGGAAAAGTGTCCCCACCCCACAAAAATACACATATGCAACACTGGTCATTCTCCATGAAAAGAGAACCAAACTATTGGGCTTGAATATCCTTAAAAATATGTACACTCACTGGCCAGGTTATAAGATACACCTGTATATATAATTAATATATTACTAAGGGGAAAAAAACACCATAATGAGTGAACGGTTTGGAGAATATTATTAGTGCATGTTTGGCCTAAAACAAGCTGTTGCTTAAAAGGGGCCTTTTGAACATAAATAAAATACATAAAAAAAACATTTCTAATTTTCATTTATTTTAACCAAATTATATATACTAAGATAACTAAACTAAAATGTAAGTAAAAATGAATAAAAATGCCATACGTTTACAAATTTTATAAAATTACAAAAACACAAAACATAATTACTAAAACTTTGCCTAAAATTACAAATGAAAACATTTATGAATAAAAATGATAATATTATCTTGGTATCCTACATTATTATAACATAATATTGTTACATGGTAAAATAGTTGAATGGCTATGCTTTATGAATGCAATCAACACTAAAATGTGTAAATATTAGAAGAACTTGTGGCAATATTAGTTTGATGCCCTAGAAAGGGTGTAAATGATGTTAAATAATAGCGTTATTCGGTTGCGTGCAATATGTGGGACACAAAAATCACACTTGTTAATTTAAATGAGTTCAATTTTTTTATGCAATTAAATACAATTTCAATCAATTACATCAAAATGATAACATTATATGACTACAATATAGTCAGGAAGGTCTAGTCCTTTGTGCCTTAAATACTTTAAAAAAAAAAGTCGCAGACATTGACGTGTAATGGAAATCGACACTCCTACAATGTTATGTCATTTAAAACCGCACTGCATGAACAGCTCAAGTGTTTATGAAAAAGACAGCTGAGCTTATATAGTCTGGTCATATTTCATACCAGCAGTCATTTACTTGGGGACTAATGTAAACTCATGTGTACCCATACTCGGTGTGACTTCAGCTTCTGACATACTTTCCTTCCAAACAATCAATCAATCCAGACAGAGCAGAAGAGCATGATGATCATTCAAATGCTTTTTTCCTCAAGCACCAAATATAGAAATCAGAAGAGAGAAACATCATGAAAACGGTGGCTGAATTTAAAAAAGGGCTTATCAAGAACACAGTAGGTGTTAATAAACAATGCTAAATTTAACTTTCAAACTAAAAACCCTCATATTTCACGTTTCCAGAAAGTTACCCGGGAGTTATCTATTATCAAGTGCACACTAGGGTGATCCCCATGCAGCTGAGCTCCAAAAGCGACAAGAAAAAGCAAGCAAAAGTACTGACCATCTGATGCATACTGCACACAAAACCCGGAAACCGCAAGCTCCGTTTACAGAGTACTGGGTTGATATTATGAGTGCTATGTTATAGATTCTTGGTTTCACATCTTCACATTCAAAGTTTTTTATTTTTTTTTGAGGCAATTAGGAGCAAGTTCACATGTCAAACTCTGCAGTTTTTGGTCAGCATGTAAGGTACAATGAGGCTAAAGTTGCACCATGTTTGCAACATTTGATTTTATTCTCTTCTAAACCACTAAATGGCATAAAAACATACTAGTGATTTCCTAAACATCCACGTTTTACTATGCATGTGAAAATGTTCATGATTATTTTCTTTTTTTTTTACTGTGTGGTGCTACTTTGAAACAATCAGTATTGTATAAAGTGCTATACATTTGTACGATTTTTAAACAAAACAAACCACTTTTTATGATTTATTTTCTCACAGAATATGTGGCTCCATCAAAGTTCAATAAAAACATATTGCTTTTGCAATAATGCACTAAGGGAGCAGTGAAAAACACATTTTTCTTTAGCTGTGCCTTCAGCTTTGTTGTAATGTTGTATTATGGCACCATAAGTCAAAGATCTGGCCATGTGAGACTCCGGGGTGTTTTTCTGTCAACCATGCCTCTAATTCTTTCGGACGTCCGTGAGTCTGTAGAATGATGGCAAGCGGCTCACAAACCTGGAAGATGCACAAGATAAGTGCACTCAGCAATCTGTTAGAGCCTGGCAATGAAGGCCAAGCTGCTGACCTCACCATATAAAGAGAGAGAGTGGATGAGAGAGAGAGAGAGAGAGAAACAGGCTGCAGATCAGCTGACGTTAAGAAAGAGATAAAGAGTAAAACATGGCGCTCCATTCTGTGCCAAAGATGACATCTCAGAGGTAATGGCAGGTGTAGAGAAACAGAGACTGATGATGGCTTCATAATTACCTCCAGGATCAGATAAGAGCCAAAAAGACAATGAGCAAACGACAGTACTGTTCTGGGCATTTAAAGGGATAGTTCACACGAAATGAAAATTCTGTCATCATACAATGGAAAATATCTCTCATTAAGAGTTCATTTGTATAGATTCAAACATTTCTTCCAAGTGCAGATGCACTCAAAAAGATAAAGTAAACATGCCAATTGTAAAAAAAAAAAAAAAAAAAAAAAAATTGAAAGCAAACTAAGTCATACACAAAGACACACTACCATTCAAATGTTTGGGGTCAGTAAGATTTATTTTGAATACTTTTATTCAGCAAAGATGTATTAAATAGATCAAAAGTGACAGTAAAGACATTTACAATGTTTCAGTTTTAAATAAATGCTGCTCTTTTGTATTTTCTATTCATCAACGCATCCAGATAAAAATGTATCACGGTTTCCACAACTGTGGAAATGTCTGCATTCGCAGCAGACACTTGCTAACTGTCATGGAGCTCACAGTCTTTAAAAGAAAATAACTGCAAGAGTGAGTGCGAGAGACGGGGAGAATGAGAACAGCTTTCTAAAAATACAGAGAGAACATGCAGAGTGTGGGCCACGGCAACACAGAGCAACAAGACAGCAGTCACCATTCACTGAGGTGTTCAATTAAAAATGAACTGTGTGTGATTGTGGAAAGACAGATGATGCTAAAACACCACAGACACTGTGGCAAGCGAAATATAATATGTGACATTTCAGAACAGATACTCTGTGAAAGAGAATGACTGCCTGTTATGCAAAGGGAACAGTGCATTTAGTTGACACTGTGTCTCTGTTGAGCCCTCGGGAAGGACCGTATGTGTGGCAGTGTTGAATCTGTGTTTGCAGTGGAATAAAGTGGCAGCCGAGTTCAGAGATGTTGATTCTATGAGGAACCGGAACAGTGTGTGTTTGTGTTTGTGGAGTCTTCGTTTAAAGACCTGGGTCAATCATTTCTATCAGTATGCCAGTAAAAATATTGTTTACGGGTTGCCCAATTATTTCTCCATCTGCCATTGGTTGACCAAACACCAGTCTTGGCCCAAACTCACGCCATTGATTGGTTGATTGGGTGGTCAGGATGTGTTTGTTTTATGCCTCCTAAGTAAATTAAGAAAATTCAGAAATGACAAAGTCATTTAAAATATAAATATAAAATATAAAAAATATATCACACACTGATGGAAGCCAGTGTGCACTGCTGAATAAAATAAGGTAATTATGAAATCTTCAAATCTCCCAGTACGTCCCAAAACTATAACTATAGCTTTAAATCTCACAATGAGATTTTATATTGGAAAATGTGAGCTTGTATTGTATAATGTGATTATAAATCTCACAACTAAACTTTTAAGCTTGTAATGTATTTTTGTAGGCTCACATTTAGATCTTATATTTTGACAATATAGCTCCTGTTTCTTGTAAATTTTGAATTTATACTTCACATTTTATATCTTGCAGTTGCGTCTTTGTTTCCTGTAATTGTGATTTTATTTCTCACGTCACTTTAAATCTCATTATTCTGACTTTGTGAATCTTAATTCTGACTTCATCACTGAAAAACACTTTAAATTTCACAGTTTGATTTTATATCTCATGATTGCAATTTTAAGTCTCAATGTGAAACTTTACATTTTGCAATGTTACTTTATATCTCAATATTGGACTTAAATTTACAGCTTCATCTCATTAGGTTTCTGATTTTGAAAATACACAAAATACATGTGAAATTGAAGATTCAGTGCAGGTATCCCTATTAGGCTGAAATCTATCTGGGCCTATTCTGAATGCCAAAAAGCATTTAGATGTGTGCAACTACTTAGAAACTTTCCTTCCCCTGCAGTGTATGGAATTAAAAAAAAACTACAAAAAAAACTACAAAAAATAACTTTTCTTATGTTTTAATCACCATCATTAAAAGCCAATGTGACCGACTAGCGTTCCAATGTGGCCCAGTTCTGTTTGTTTCACAATCTTAAAGTATTTGCCATCCAATATTGCTGACCTAACCCGCCCAGTTGAACTAGTTGATGGAATTTCGATGGGTGATATGACCAAAATCTTAATTTTACTTTACAGTAACAATATATGGCAAGGTTTCACAATTATCAACATCAGTTTTGATACCACAGCAAAAACTGAATTTCAAACTCTTTTGATGCTTTTTTTTTTTTTTTTACGCAAGTAGTATAGTAACCAGTGTTGAGTACTCGAGACTCAGACTCGGTCTTGGACTCGGTCTCGAGACCGTATTTTAATGGTCTCGGTCTTGTCATGGACTCCTGTGCATTTTGACTCGGTATTGACTCGGACTCGAACATGTTAGGAATCGGACTTATGCCCGAGTCCACTCGAGTCCCAATCAAAATATTTCATGATTATTACTGTATGTTAATGTTTATTTAAATTGATGTATGATTGACACATCCAATGACTGGTGATTTTCTTTTGACGTGAGACTTTAGGCCAGCAACACACTGGATGCGTGGTGCAAGCGCCTCAGCTGCGTGGGCGTGGCGTGTCTGTTTTTAATTCGGCTCCCATGTTAACAGGTTAGATCTTGCAGACTGCCTGCGTGAGACGCGCGGAAAACCCGTGCATGCTAGAAATAGAACCGACGCCTATTTTTCACGCGACACGCATGCATGTTGGAAGCGTTTCCAGGCAAAATATAGGAAAATGTGTTTATATGTCATTTTGTACACAAATAAATATTAATTCATGATATTTTGATATTTGAAAGTCTATAGGTTGGCATAAATTCAGCTATAAATGTAATTTAAAAAATAAATTAATAATGATCGATTTTCAAATATTGCACCTGTCAAACATACTCTATTTTGCCGTCAATACTGTTGACGGTTTCCTATCAGTAGGTGTGAAAAAAAAAAAAAAGTTGATATTGTTGTCATGAAGACAAGAGCCTGGTTTTTCGGCAGCCTCCCTTTATGTCACGTCACGCACGCAGCCAGTGTGTCACCGGCCTTAAGTTACCCTCCTGCCATCCGCCTGTAGTGATCCCGCTTTCCAGAAAGCCACATTGCTACATTATTTCTCTCAACTGTGTTATTTTTACAAAGTAGGACAAAATTGTCACAGAAAAAAAAAAACAAATATTGTTTAATTAAATTATATAATGAATACAGACACAGACTGACTGTCTCAATACTAAACATCCCCCCCCCAAAAAAAATGTCTGACGGAAGGCATTGAACTTATATGGCATTTCATCCAGCTTTCTTCCCCTGGCACATACACACTTTTGGATGAAATTTTCCTGGACAGTCAGTCGGCTCTTGTGTGTATGCCGTCCGTAACTACAAAAAAACTTCGACTAGTGTGTATTTTACCCTGTATTTTTTTTAGAAGGACCTGTATGTTATCGTATTAATATGTTTTGTTCTAATGTCAAAAGTCACAATTTCAAGTTAACTGGTTTTAACTTGATTATTTGGTTGGGGTTTAAGAAGTGTACTAAAAAACTTTTTCACATGTGTCGTCAAAATGACCCACAACCTAATCAGTTTACATGTGAAGAAATCCATTTATTCACAAACTTCTCACGAGACGAGTGTTTGACATAGACAGTATAAGAAATGTTTGACTGGATCAAAGTATTTTGAGTATTTTGAAAATACAAAAATACTCATCTTAAATGTTTTTAAATACAAATTACATTTGATTTTTTCCAAAGGCTTTAAAATACAAAATACAAAATACAAAATAGTATTTTGTATTTCAAATACGTATTTTAAATACATGCATCTGAAAAACTGCCCATCCCTGCCTACATTCAATACAAACACAGATGGTACAGACATCAGCATTTAGCTTTTGTTTTAAAATTGGGTTGAACACAATCAACACACATTCAATAAGATGTTTGTTAATCAGCATTCAGTATTTGTTTTAGTTTCTAAATTTGGTTTTAAATTAAAAAAAGGTATTTACCATAAATGTATGCTATATAAATACATTATTCCAAAATGTTAAGATCAAATAATGTTGGTGTGAATAAAACAAATATGCAAACTGTTTCATTCATCCAATTGAAAAGACTTTTCACTTTTTTTCAGTGTGCTACAGCAGGTGATTTTTTTTTTTATTAAATTAAGTCTATGTAAGTGTATGCAAGTTCTAATTTACAAAAAAGTTGAGATGAACATCTCTTCACGGTCTACGCGTGTTCAGGGTGTGGACCGGATATAGTACGCTCGCGCAGCTTCAGTGAGCAGGAAAGGGACTCTTATTTGTGTGCCAGTACACCAACAGAACTTCCTGCACTTCCAGTGCTGAACGGCTGCCTGTGTCCAGCACACAAATTTTGAAATATTTACACACAAATGACATAGCGAACGATTACATGTGCACGCGGGCACACTTCTGGAAAAATCGGCTGAAAAAAGACCAAAAACCAGCCAGTTCCGATTTATGGCCAGTCAACCAGTGCATTTCTACTCAATTGTATTGAAGGGGTGGAGATACGGAGCCCCGCACATGACATTAAAGAAAAAATATTTTCTAATTCGTTCCCTCAGTGTCCTAAAATGTGCACATGATTACTATTTTGTTCCCTCGATTTGCTCAATCGTGTGCACAACTGACTAATTCGTTCTTGTACATCTTGTACATGATTTAGCAAATCGTGGGAACCAATTAGTAAATCATATGGAAAATGTATACATCGAGGGAACAAAATAGTAATCATGTGAACGTTTTAGCTAACTTTCTTTCTTGCATGCCATGTGCGGGGCTCCGTAATGAGCAGTACGGCACAGCATTTTATATGTATATTTATCTATAAATGGGTAAATATTAATAAAGAAACCATGTAGGGGAGTGGTTATTATGTACAAACAGTGAGAAACTCTATATTTTAACTTTCAGTATTTCCGCTGTGTGCATGTCAAAACAATTTATTCAGATTTGAAGCATGTGACATATGAACGTGCACATCAACTTAATACAGAGTTCATGTAAACACTACAATCAGATTTATCAATCAGAATGAATTCAGTCTGATTGAACCAAAATTTTTGCATATAAACGTAGACAATGAGACTTAAAATCTCACACCTGCTATTTAAATCTCAAAGTATGATTTCAAATCTTACAGTGTGACTTTATGGGGCCTATCATACACCCGGCGCAATGTGACGCAAGGAACAGCGCAAGTGTGTTTGCTAGTTTCAGTCCGACGCCGTTCGCATTTTCCCGTCCAGTGCCACGTCATTTAATTAGCAAATGTGGCCATTAATTAGCATTTGTGCACCCATGGGCGTGCTGGTCTAAAAAAAAAGGTATGTTCAGGCGCATTGCTGGCACATTGCTATTTTAAGGAGCTGAAAATAGACCGCGCCATAGACCAACTCAAACCTGGTCTAAAGTCTAAAGTCAATGGTGCAATATTTTTTTGTTATTTAATGAGCGCGCTGGTAGAAAAAACGCCTCTTGGTGGGTCCACAGTGTGCATTGACTTTGCTTATTACACACAGGGATGCGCATCACACAAGAATGCCAAATATTAAAAACAAAATGATTACAGTGTAAAAGAATATTATTGTGTAGGCTACATACATATAAAAATGTAATAATGGATAGTCATTGCATGTATTAGAATTAGGCTACTTATTTGCAATTCAGCCTATTACTAGCCTACTTATAATGATGAATGAAATTGGCGAATTAATTGAACAATCGTGCCAAAACACACACTTATATATCAACTGACTCATCGCGCTGAGCTTTGGTGGATTCATGCTTGTTCCGTAGATTGATCTGCTCGCATGCTTTAACTTTGCGCACAACCAGATTGGTTTCCTCGCTTGAGAAGCGTTCAGCTTTCCGCCAACAAATTCTTCCATGTCAACAGCGATCCGCCATGGTGCGAGCGCATCTCACTCTTAAAGCGAATGGGTGATGACACTCTGATTGGTGTATTGAACGTTACGCCCATTACTCATTAAGAGAATAGGGACAACCCATTCCAAAAGTGGATTTGGACACACACTGAGTGCACCTCGTGACATTGTTTCTCATAATTGTGACTTCATTTCTTTGAGTTGCAACTTTACGACTTAATTTCTTCTTTTAAACCTCGTCTCACAATTCTTCCATAGACAACCACACAAACACAGCTCTGTCTGAACCAACCATTATTATAAATCTATATGCGTATATTATTCATGGTCCATGTATGGAAAGCAACATATACTGAGGGGTGAAAGCTTTCTCCAAGATGCTTTTAAAACACATTTAAATCCTTCTATATATGGATCTATCTCCTGTCTATTTCTTCCCCCCTCAGTCCTTGTCATTTGACGGCTGTTCCCTTGTAGCCAAACACCTACTCTGCCTGTTTCACCCAGAAGCCTCTCGCTACTGATCCACAGTAAATACCAGAACAGCAGGAGAGTCTGTCCTTTGGGACACTTTGATGAAATATTAAACAGTGCAGCTCAGAGAGACACAGCGAGGGATGGGGTTGGTTAGAACCAGGAGTAAGGGCAAGAGGTGCTAAAATGATTCATCCACGTGACACCATCCCGAGAACGGCAGCGAACCCTCACATGTGGCCCGAAGAGTGCTCCACCTGTTTCTCAGAGTTAAACGTCAGTGCACGAGAGCAGATGGACACAAACATGCTACTTTCACCTTCACACAAAACTTGTCTCCACCCATGGCTATGCTGAACAGTGCATCAGCGTTGTCATGTGTGTTGCCAGCTGCGTCTATGAAAAAGAGAAGTGCCCTGCGAGCCGAAGACACATCCTTCTGTCTGGTATCTGTGGCAACAGCCTCCTCTCCCCAGACAGATATCACGGGGTACAGACATTTTAGATTAACTCGAGCTAAAAATACTGCCTTATCGCCCAACAGGACACAACTAATCAATGGCTGATATTTCAGGAAGATCTTAGTGTGGGCGGTCTGTGATGTGAAGCGGCCGTTGATGTGAAGGAGAATCTAATTAGGGGGCTTCCACAAAATAAACAGTTTATTATTCACAGACTAATATGTATCAGGAAATACGACAGGAGCTTTTTCATCAGGGTGGACTGCTGAGAGACTACTGTGATGATATGCTCATCTGAGCTATTTTGGGATGTTCAGAAATGCATACTGTCACACTGCTCATGCTGTTTTTGGGGTGGTGTATGTGTCCTATACTGAGTGGTACACTACTGAAGATGTGTCATAATGATGTGAATATCCGGTTGTGTTTCTTTTCCCAGGAGTGCGCCTACAAGTCAACCCACCTAAGAAGACTTCTCCAACATAATCAAGGCTAGTGCTGTGCTGAATTATTAGAGATCGTAACACCGAGTCATATTAAGTACATCAAATAGAGTGACTGCAGTAATATGTCAGTTATAATTAGTTTCATACATATAGCGATATTTGATGACCATATGGTGACAGATTTATTTCTGAGGCTGTCTGAATGAAACATGCAGCAAAAACATTTATTGCAAAATCATATGTGTTCACATACTATTTTTACACTTCGCAGTAAGTAGTTCGTTTGTATTCTTTTGTGGAAAGGCAAATTTACTGTACATTCAATTATTGCGCTGTTTTGTTATCGAAAATGTAAATACGCAGAAAAAAATATAATAAAACAATTTTGGTCTCCAGCCCTTTTCATCCATCTATTTGGCCTTGTACTAATAAAAATGGTTGAATTTTTATGTGCATTTTGGAGTCCCAGATATCTGCAAATCTAGGTAAAATGGAGAGCGTAATGGGACAATCGAGACAGGTATCTAATGTGGAACCAAATTCATTTGTGTAAAGCACTTTTTTTCCTCAATATTTATTATTATTAGTATTTTTTAATGTTAAGTATCAACACAATATAATAAGTAAAGATTGTGTTGCCATTTTGGAAATGTTATCAATAATTAGCATTTCCATCACCTAAGTAAACAGTTTAAAAAAATCTTCAAAAAGAAAAACAAGCATGAAACCCAGTATATCGTAAACTACATGAAAGAATGCATTAGCAACAAACTGTTTTTATATAGCGGTATGATATACTGTCAGAAAACTGCTTACTGCTCAGTTTGACAGTGTGCTATTTTTTTTTTTTTTATTAATATTAAACTACACATTTCAAGAAGGTTTTTACACATAGTGTGTAATATAAAGTATGTTGGTATTCTCTCAGTGTAACATACCATTATTTGAAACCTTTAATGCATACTGTTTTACGAAGTAATAGATAGTACACAGTGAGCAATTGTTTTGGTATTCTATTATTACAAAAATGTCAGAACAGAATACCAACAAATTGCACAGTTGGAATGTGTAGCATGCTTTAAAAATGTCTAATTACTTGCAACAAAATAAGCTGCATGTTATTTCCAGCATGCATTATGCTAGTATTCCACTCTAAACATGTCTTATCCAGATCAGTCAAAAGATAAAAAATCTTTACGCAAAACTTAACCAAATTATTGAAATGATGTCTGATTTAAACATGCAAAGTAATGACAACATGACATCCTAAGTCTTGCCTACTATAAAACAGCAAGGCAGTATGCAGTAAGCATTGCTCTAGTATTTTATTCTGAGCATACCCATGGTCATTTGTCCATTTAATGACACTATAGCAGGATATGTTACATTTTCCATTAGGGACCGAATACATGTTTCTCGACTGGCTTTGTGCCTCTTGACGCCTGCCTGAGAGACTCACTAGACTTCTCATCTCAGCAGGAGACACCCGTAACACATTATATACTGTTCCTCACATCTCCATGACGAAGAGCATCATTGATGAGAGACAGGAACTGATATAAAGTGGATGACAGTGAGGGACAGGGAAACAGAGAGTAAACAGAGAAATATGCAGACGGGGTGCTAGGGTGGGGTTTCTATTTTTATATCTGTAGTCAGGAATATCTTTGCCGAAAGAAGGGGAACTGTGGAGCAGCAGACAACAGACAATAATCCAACACAATAACCATCTTCATCTTCAATCATCCCCAGTCTCTGATCAACCATTAATCCTAAAATATACTTCACTGTTCATGTAAACGCTAGGGTATTTGTAAAGTGCATGATGTACATGTCATCATGCAACTCAATTTAAATGACTATAAAGACATTTTCTCAGTCATAACTTTTAGAAACTGCACAAACAATGGACAAAGATGAAGCTTTTAGTGTGTATCTGTTGAGCGCCTGTGTTCAAGCAATCTAACATATTAAAGGAATAGTTCACCAATAAATGAAAATTTGTTGAACGAATGGGTGCCATCAGAATGAGAGTCCAAACAACTGATTAAAAGATCACAGTAATCCACACCACTCCAGTCCATCAGTTAACATCTTGTGAAGAAATAAGCTGCATGTTTGTACAAATCAAAACCATCAAGACATTTTTAACATCAAACTATTGCTTCCAGCTAAAATATTGAGTCATTTTTGGGGGAAATATTCATTTAACTTCATAAAGCATCTTAAATATGTGTTACGCAAAAACATATTAATTTGCAGTGAGCTCTGCCAATCATAAACAAAAGTCTTAAAGTTATAGTACCAAAAACAACAATAGACACTATTTGACTTACTTTAACTATATATGAATACACTTTTCTTCCCATAAATCATGGAAAGGAATAAGAGTGTCCAGGTTGAGGTAGAAAGGGAAAGGTTGTGGCATCCTCATTGTGAAGGTGAAGGTCAGGCTGTGCAGATGGCTGGTGGGTCCAGAGGCTCAGGGCCAGGTGGTCATCATCTTGACACGGACAGGCTACATCACACCACTTCAGCCGTTCATGGCCTTTTCTCAGGCTTACTGCACAATAACATTCTTCAGGGAGTCAAGTGGTATCAGTTAAATTAAGTTTTGCAAGAAAAGTCTGACTGGCGTGAAAATTGGGATTGGTCAAAGGGCTGAGAAAATACAGTTTTAAAGTTATAAACATCTTAATGACTGGAGTATAGTGTGGATTACTACAAGCGATGTAATGCAACATTTCTCCAGATCTGTTCCCATTAAGAAACAAACTCCTCTACATTTTAGATGGCCTGAGGGTTAGTACATTTTCAGCAAGTTTTCATTTTGAGGTGAACTTGTACTTTTACTTTTTTTTTCAGCCTCAACAAGTAAAAATCCACATGCCATTGATTTGAAGGAACAAACCGTCATCTTCCATCTTTCACTAGGACCCACTGCTAACATATACATGCAGGCGCCAGTTTACTCCTTGATTTACACTCTTACTTGTTCTGTTTGTCTTCAAACACAAACAGTGTATATACAAAGCACAGAGAGTACTAGCAAATTACCTCTATTAGATGCAACACACATCTATTTAGCAGTGTACAACAGAGCAGACTGCCCACTCAGACTGTTTAGTCTGTTCCTACTGAAAAGAACAGCTTAAACCAACCTAAGAACAGTGTTGTGCCTGAATGCGTTCATATTTTGGGCGAACGTGAACTGAACGTGCTGTATTAATGCCCGATGAATGTTACTGTCAATTCATTCATTCTGGTGTCTTTGAACGGCACGCTCTCTCAGGTTAACTTCGTTCAATAGGGTGCCAGATTTCTATAGAGCCTTCCAGACGAAAACCCGGCTAAAACACACAGTAAACGGGTCTTAATATGTAGCGGAAAAAACACCCAATCTGGCAACACCAGCCACCAGTGTCGCACCGCCGTCCGCCGCATGCGTGACGCGTCATCAAAAAAAAAAAAGCATGAAGGCGACAGCAGCATGTAGCAAGAAGGCGTATGATCATTTAAAATAATTTTATGATGTTTATGACAAGGTCGGTGAGAATGGGAAACAAAGCATTAAAGCAACAATGGGGAAATGCTGTCCCCTCAATGCTAATGTAAACCCTGGTTGGATAAGGATTCAAAATTGGATATGAAGATGAAATCTGACGCATAACTTCATTGTTAAAACTGATAAAATAATTGCTGTCTGTGATTCTATATGGGCTGTGGCAATAATTTAGAAAAATAATAGCTCGCAGCAACATATGGAAAAAAAGAACTATGAACTAGTTCATTTTTGGAACTGTGTGAACTTAGTTCAAAATTTTGTACTTTGAACTATGAACTGAACTAGTTCATTTTAAAATTTGTGAATTGAACTTTGAACTAGTTCATGTAGAAAGTGAACTTTCCCAACACTGCCTAAGAAGGTTAGCTGCATGGTCTTAGCAGATTTTAAATGCTGGTGTCATATGTGAGTATTTATCGCTAGAAGTGCCCAAAAGCTCCCTAAAATCAGAAAAAAGACCAGTTTAGGCTGGTTTCATAGGTTTCTCTGCTGTTTGGATTTTGGTTAAACAGGATTTTGTTAGGCAGCTTTATTTTCTCACTGGTGTGGAGGTGCATCCACACAGATCTCCACCAGAAAGCTCTTCACATCTCCAGCTTGATCTTATTAACCTCCAGTGGCCCAGTATGTACTAGCTTCATCCACTGTCTTCCTCTTCAAGCCAACACCTTCAGTCCATTCACACCCACGACTGAGCACACAGGAAGTCTGGGAGCTCTGCAGTGACCCCATCCCTTCTTTCCTAATCCTCTAGTCTCTAATGCTCTCTTCCTCTCTCTCTCTCTCTCTCTATCTCTCTCCCCCCACCCAACCCTGTTTCCATGGTAATGCTGTCTGCAATGCACCAAGATCTCATTGTGTTGGCCTCGCGCTCGGCTTGTTTGCTTCCAATTCTACAACTCTCAGCCAATGAATCTGCCTTTTTTCTGTAACTACCTATCTTTCTGCTTGCTAGTAAGACATCGGGATCTTTTTTAATGTTTAGAAAAGTTGTTGACGAGTCCTTCACTCCTGTAGAACTCTGTTATACTCTGAATCACATTGTCAATCTATTCATGCATCTACAGTATATATTTATGTATCTATATCCATCTGCAATTATTCTTCTTATTATTATTTTTTTTTCTTTGGGACCAGTTTCTCAATACTTAGGTCACTTTATCAAAACTGTTCACACATTGAGCACAACAGTGGTCTATGTATGTAGGCTAAACTGGATCATTTATCATTGTTTTGGCACCAAAGTGACTGCATTTTTCAATTTACATGAATTCTTTTCTCACTTAGATTAAACACCGCCAAGACTTTGTCTACCACACAAGCCAATTTGCAAGTCCACATACTCTCTTCAAGTTAAACCTAAATTCAAACCCTAGCACAAATACAAAACTGAGCAAGACAGCAGTTTGCAGCATTTAATACCATTTTGAAATATATTCTGAATCTGAAAAATCAAATATTATCAAAGCAATTAGATAACAACGGAATGATGTAACACCTACACAATTGCTAGCCTTTTAATTTCATTTTCTTCCATCTCCAAAAAGATGAAACTTACAAATAATTGTGTACTGTAATGTACACATGGACTATGTAATGTACTGCAGTGAATCCTTTAAAGTAGAGAGTGTCATTCCTGCTTTGTAAAGAAATTTAACAAAATAAAATTGTATAATGCTACCTGCTGTTGTGTTTTTAGGTCATTGTTTTATGAGTGACAATGAGTGTTTGTTGGTTAAAAACCTTCCCTGATAGCACACAAGCATCCCAGAGACGTCTACATTTACATCTGCAAGATGAATTGTTTTACAATGCTTGCTCATCTACAATACATCTGTAAGCTGTGTCCATTAGGATGTCAAAAAGACATTTAGAGAATGATTATGATTTAGAATGTATAAAACTGACATCTTAAAGATGTCTATCAGATGTTTGTACAAAACAGATGCTTTCCAGATGAAGCAATCTTGCAGACATAATGTGTGCTATCTGAGTTGATTTGAGACATGTATGAAGTGCTTTATATATACTAATAAACAGCCAATATGTTAGTAATATGCATGCTAATGCAACAAGATAATAATGAATAGTGTTCCCTAATCTTTTACACAACAAATTAAGTAGCAATCTTGGATTAACCGTTTCCTCTGAGCTTTTCACAATGCAATTGCCTTCCCTAAACGCCTAAGGACTAAACACCTTTACAGCATTCATAAATTTTGCAATATAACTAGTGAATTATAAACAATCGTGAATTACTAATGAGCAATAGTGTGTTTAAAGCACCATTGATGTGTTAAATAAATGTAAAATAATAACATGCATTACTATGGTAAGACCTGTAAGCCCTGCCTTTGGCTGATGATTATGGTATTTCACTACCTCATCTACACCACTCAGCTGACACCCTCTCTGTTGAAGCATACGCACAGCGGGGTACTGACTCCATGTTATTACAATCATGCAGTTGTGTGGGTAAAACATCAGAATTATGTAACAGGGAACGGAGAGAGGTGCCATACCATGCAGTATGAGATAGAGGTTTCTTTTGGATGCCATTTACTGAGTCTTAATTAAAGCGATCTATCCCTGATGCTCCGCTGTGTAATAAAAGCCCTGGAGGACATCCGAGAGGCTGGGCAATGAGATGTAGGGAGCGTGTATATTCAAGTTGTTGACACGTACTTGTCTATGTCTATGTGTTCATTCGCGTTCATTCATGCCGCTGCGCATGCACTTGCCTCTGAAAGATCTATACGTCATGTATGCTGGAGTTATTTCAGGCATCTGCGCTGTTGGCTGGTTACATAAGACATGGGAGGTCTGATTCTTTCCACTTAAAATAAAGAATCTGAAAAGGGGGAAAGAGAGGAATGCAGACAGACACTGAGCTGGAAACACGGATGCATGCGCTGGAATCAGATGTGTGTGCTTTAAGAGTGTGCTCTTAAATGATCAGGAAAATTCAATTAAGTTACGGAATTATACATGAGTTAAAATCAAGTATTTTTATTGAAAAATATATATATATTTCAGTGAATGGAATTTCAATGGAGCAACAGAAAACCTCCATTTATGTGAAAATATAGAGTGGGATGTGTCAGGATTACATGTTATTTTGCAAACGTTTGTTATTGTGAGGCATAATATAAAATTGTATTGTGTATGACTGCTGAGCTACGTCACAACTTGCCACATTAAGGGATTCAACTGATCTGCGAAGGTGGAATTATTGCTATGAATTATTTTGCTTTTATTTATTATAAACAAACATGTTTTGTTTGGTGTCTATTTAGTTTCAAATAGCAGAAAAAAAGGTTTTAATTTTCATTACCCCATGGCTGTCACATTTTTTTTATTGCATTTCCAGCAAAAATATTATTAATATTAGCATTTTTCATTATTGTTACTGTTAAAATAAAACTAAAACCATTCATTTAAATCATTAACTGAAATACAGATGAAATAAAATATAAATATTAGATAAAAACTTAAAATGGGAAATTTTGCCCTGGCTACCTGAAATAAAGTCAGTTTAAGTCTAATAATGTATGTTCCACCATTTGGAAAAAAAAAATAATTTGTGTTTTTTTTCCTTCACTATTCAGACTTTTCACACAGTTCTTAGACTTGCGAGATATCAATTCATAATTCAGTTCACTCATAATTACATGTTTATTTAGACAAAAAAAAAGTCAGAATTGTGAGAAAAAAAAGTTGCAAGTACAGGCTTCCATAAAAATTATTAAAACTGAAATGGAAATAAAAATGAAAGCTAAATAGAAATATATAAAAACACAACCAAATTACTAAAATTTCAACTAAAACTAAATAAAAATTAATAATACAAAATATATATTATAGTAGGCTATAAATAATATTTAAACACCGACATATTTATATAAATATACACTTTATTTACATAATATATAAAAAATATGAATATATTCTTTGGATTTTTTAGTACTAATTCAAATAAAATCACTCATAGCATGATATCAGGTTATGCTGCTCATTGTAAACATTACTGCTAATAATTGTGTGCAAAAGAGGTTCAAAATACAAAAAAGTTGCAATATGAAGTGCAGATGTAGCTATATAGTTCCACACATGTTTCATATGTAATTCCGAGTAAGCACAAGTCAGCAATATCATTAAACTAGGCAAGCTTGACATTTGCTGAAGCGCTTCTCTGTAGCCTTGATACAGATTCCTGGTTTAAGAGCCCAGTGTCTCTCTGACTCTCTTATTGACTGTTGCTGCAACAGCAACATTGCACCAAGCATAGCAACAGTAACCATGAAGCTGTTGATGGAGATCTCTTTATAACACCCACCCAGACTTAATTCAAGGAAAGGTGGAGTGATAAAACATCTGTCGTTTCTAAGAGATCATTAATTAGAGGCGGTTGGTCTGAGCGGGATGCAGCTCTTACAGCTCGCACACGTGTGTGTGTGTGTGTGTGTGTGCATGAGTGTGTTTGTATGTGTGTTTATATGTTCAATGGCTAGCCGGCGTATAGATTTATCCCCACTGAGCCTTTCATCATCAAAGATAAAGATGCAGTGAAGGTTTAGCTTTAGAAGGTTTAGAGCTTGTGGTCACATGCAAAGAACTCAAAATACATCGTTACCATTTTCAAAGGTAACATGCACCTATTTTTTTTAAAAAGGCACCAGGAGGAAAAAAAAACACATTATAACTTAGGTCGTTCATTACATACAAGATGTTTTGGTGTTTTGAAACCATTTTTATTCAGAGTGCAAGTGATATAAAGGGTTAATTCAACTTAAAAATGAAAATTGTTATTATGGACTCAACCTCAAGTTCTTCCAAACTTGTATGACTTTCTTTCTTCTGTTAAACATTTAATGAGATATTCTGAAGAATAAAAATCCTACAAGCTCTTGGTGCATAAAGAAAATCTGTGAAGACTAAAGACTCAAATCCAAAGAGATATTCTTTATCAAAGTTAAGATTCTGCCACGCCCCCTAAAACGGCTTGTTCTAACATACCCCACATGTCTACTTCACTATGTGCAAATATTTGCGTAATGCCGCCCAAATGCTCTCACAAAATGAAAGAAGTTCTGGTTTCAGTAACAGTTAGTGTTGAAGCAGTCATGTCAGGAAGATGCTGTGTTTCTAGGTGAAAGCAAAAGCACTTTATTTGGCCTTCTGAAAGTAGATGCATTTAGGAATCTTTAAGATTACTTACAACAGAACAGCAACACATTTTATGGACGACTGTTTCGTGAACCAGAGGAGGTAATTCTGACTTTGCTACGACAGTCTGGCGCTTCTGGATCAGCTACTGGAAGTATGATTTGTTATTAAGTATTTGCTATTGACTGTTCAAATGCAGAGTTTTCCGCGTTGTGTGTGTCTGTGTGAGAGATAGAGAGAGAGAGAGAGATAGAGAGAGAGAGACTGTCACATCACAGTGGAGTCAGCTGTCTTAACCGTCTTTGGCTTGTGTACTTCAAACACACACGAGCTTCATCACTGTGTCTGTCACGCCACTCTGTGCCTCTTTTAGGCTTGAACTGAGGGTAAAACTAAGGAGATTATTAAATGTCTTTACATTTATTTTGAAAGATGAAGCTCGCAATTATGGAAAGGGGCGTTACATTTCCAACTAATGTTTGCAGTGTTCGGCCAATCACAATGCACTGGGTCAGTTGGCCAATCAGAGCAGACAGCGCTAGTGTTGTTTTTGGCGACCTGTTTTAATTTTAGTTTTAGTCTAGTCTTTGTTTGTAAATAATAGTTTGTCCAAGGCTTTTTATTTGAAGTATGTTTTATTTTTATTCTACAAAGTAGAATTAGAATTTATGTAGATATTAATTAAAAATGATGTGCTTAAAGTTGTCTTGTGTTTGATGCGAAATACAGCCAATAGTTTGAGGTTCTTTTAAGTTTGTGCATAAAGAAATTATTAATTCATCAACTCATTCATCACAAGACTTCTCACCGGTGATTTAGAGGACGATTAATCCTCGTTGCTCCCCTGTCATTTCAAAGAATAGTACAATAGCGAACGTGACAAGTATAAAAGCCTTGTCCGTTTGGGAAGGAGCGCTCGCAGTCAGCAGAGCCAGGCGAAAGTATAAATCCTGTTTAACTTTGTTTGTTGTCGTATATCATTTGAAACGGTTTGCATCTCCAATACGCATTAATCCACAAATGACTTAAGTTGTTAACTTTTTTAATGTTACTGACACTCCCTCTGAGTTAAAATAAAAATCCCGGATTAATCAAGTACTCAAACAGTACACTGACTGAACTGCTGTGAAGAGAGAACTGAAGATGAACACCGAGCCGAGCCAGATAACTACTGGGAATCAATCGAACTGTCCGAAAGAACCAGTTCTCGGAAAAGACCCGAACTTCCCATCACTACACGATTAGGGCTTAAGGAAGTGATGTCAATTGTGTCCGCGCAGTGAGACATAGGAAACAGAAATACTGATAAATAATAATAACGTGACTAAACGAGATGGAATAAAAACTTTATAACATTTCGTTTCGTCTCATTTTAGTCAACGAAAAGGAAGAGACATTTTAGCATAGTTTTTATTTTGTAAACCACAATTAGTCTAGTTTTTATTCATCAACAATATTGCATTATACATTTAATTGTAGTCATCGTCACATGCCCAGAATTTTCGTTGCGTCTTATCTCGTTTTCGTCACATAACAAAGGTTCGTGGACGAAAGCAAAACTAGACTGCACTTGTCAGAAGGAGGGACTTGAGAAAGGACATGACGCGCTTGAGAGAGGCCGGGCATAGAATAATGTGAAAATAATGTGTTTTTTGAACATTAAAGCATGTCAGCATATTCTGTTACACCAAATACACAAAATAATGATCTTAAAAAAAAAACATTACCCCTTTAAGGTCCAATTCTCTCTATTAACAAACCTTTAACTTTAACTACTTTTGCCTCAATACACTCCTAATTTGATTCTTATTAATAGTTAGTAAGGTAGTTATTAAGTTTAGGTATTGGGTTGGATTAGGAAAGTAGAATATGCTCGTATCTGAGTTATAAGTACTAATAAACAGCCAAGCAACATAATAGTAAGATTGGTCCCTAAACTAAAGTGTTACCCTCATTTCAAATGTTTTTTTTTTTTTGACTCCAACCCACACACCCCGTGTATTCACACTTTGTCTTGTTTTTAACCAGTGAACGTATGTTCTGGACCTAATGCTGTGTTTTGATGCCCCTCCATCCTGGCACTGACCAGTCCACCCACTCAGCACCTCCTGTCCATCTGGTTAATGTAGCACAGCTATTCTATGGTAGTACTCTATACTGTACAGTACTGCGGCAGGGCAGTGAGAGATTGTTTTAAGCCAAATGGTTCTTGCCATATTGATACTTATTGAGAAAATAAATCATTCGCAGTTGTGCGCGGCGCGCACTTGCTTGCACGTGAGCAAAGGTGTTTTTTAGGAGTCTGACTTGCAAACGCCAGACCACTGATTCGTCAAACCTGCTTAATTCCTGCAGTCTTTGTTCTTCTGAATATTTTGTAGTAAGTAACGAATATAATTACGGGAAATGTATCAAAGTAAGAGTATACATTTTAATTAGAAATGTAGTGGAGCAAAAGTAAAAGTTGGCTGAAATATAAAACTCAAACAAAGTACAGATACTCCCAAAAAATACTCAAGTACTGTAACAAAGTATTTTTACTTCGTTTCATTATACCACTGGTGAGGTATAATGTAAGGGTGGCGATACGGACTCAGAAGGTACGACTGAGAAATAGCGGATAATTATTTCAGGGTTAATTAAAGAAGAGGAAGGGCGAAACATCCATCTGTGCATGTTGTAGGAACCACAAGCACAGTGCTAGTCAGACTCATTACTGCTGCGGGCCGTTGAACATTCAGCCATGTTTCTGGGCTACACCATCTTGACATACTGTATGCTCAGGCAACATCGCCTGCCAACACGTCTAATGATGCTGATGTTTGCTGTAGAAGCCAATTATTCAGCATATGGTTTTACCTCGTGCTGAACACGATACACTCAATGTATGAAAAAAGGTGTAGGGTTACAGGGAGTGAGTTGTATTCAGACGAGATTTAGTAGGGAATGAGAGAGTTTGGAGTGAAATGGATCTTCTTGGCAGCGCTGTCTCCCAGCACATATGTCAACTGGTTGTGGACACATTTGCCAGGATTTAGCACGTGAGTGTGCATTTGTGCTGTAGGGTGTCTCGGGATGGGAGTGAGCCGCTGTTCTCATTGTTTTGAACATGTTCCAGGAGGATGCTTCATTTTAGCGAGTGTACCTGTATATGTTGCACCTCTGCAGTGAGGAGCGTGTGGGTATGTGCCAGACCCATACCAGCCCCACGTCCCCGTCCCCTTGCACTGAGTGCTGCTCTCATCAGTTTATCCAGAGCTCATGGCGATTCCAGTTTATTAATGACTCTTTCAGTATTTTTGAGGAAGAATGAACATATTTTAAAAAAAGGGTCACATTTTATTTTAAGGTCAAATTCCCACTATTAATTAATTATTAAGTATGAATTTTGCCACTTAATTTGCTGCTTATTAACAGTTGGGCTACGTTCACACTGCAAACTGAAACGACCCATTTCCAATTTTTTTTGCCCCTATGTGACCTGTATCTGATCTTTTCATGACAGTCTGAACGACACAGATCCGATCTTTTCAAATGTGACCCAGGCCACTTGGGTATGTGGTCCTGAATCCGATACGTATCCGATCTCTTGAAATGCGACCTCCGTCTGAACGACAAGGCCACATGTATCCTACCCGTAAGTCATTGATATGCTACAAACGTCATAATTCTGCGTTGAAGTAGGCGGGAACGAGAAGAGCCACTCACATCAGTCCCACCACTCCTGGCTGCAAAAACCTCACCCACACGTTACTCTGTACCGACGTTGCTAACACTGCTCCACAAAACGCCATGGCCAAAAACCTTGCTCTCCTCCTTCTTTTTAATTTTCTTCTTAAAACGAGAAGATTGTAATTGTGCTGGCTCCGTTGGGAAAATAACTTAAATATTGCAAAAAGAGCTCCGCTGTTGACTACACTGTTGTTGACATCCATGTTTAACGTTAGCTACTTCTGCAAACGAGTAACGTCGTTCACCATTGAGTACTCTTCTGCGCATGCGGGTCATTTCTGGGTCATTTCACGTTCATGGAGGAAGGGTCCGGGTAAGAGGTGAATTCCAGAGACTGCACGCACTCATCTCTCTTCGGTCCCGGGGTGCGAGGGGTGGCGGACTGGCAGCTTCTTCTAACAGGCTTCATCCTCCTCGCTGGCCGCGGCGCATGCAGGGGATAGATGGCCCGGCATCCTGGCCCATCGGCCATGTAAACGGGTGTTGCCCTTAACGCACCCTTCCTGGACCCACGAGGACACCAGTGTGCATGCACGGGGAAGAGACCAGTCTCCCGAGGAGAGGCGCGTTGGGCTTTTCATTTAACTATATTAACATCCGAACTAACCTGTTCACATTTATTGCAGCAAGCAACATTGCTGTCTTCTATATGTTTTAAATCTAGTTTATATCATAATGCATTTACATTCAAGTCAATCTCTCTCAAGTCAAATTTTTTTTTCAGTTTGTTTTTCTCCATGAATTAAAATGTATTATCATTTCCACCATTTTCAATCTTTGCAAAGTTGCTTTACATAATGACAGAATCGCAAAACAATCAGGGCTGAAATGTACCACAGAAACTGTTCAGATTTCAAAGGATTGGGGAATTGTTAAAAATAAACCTCAAACAAGTATATGCAAATAGGCACATACCACACACAAACAAACACAGGCAGAAAGAGATCAACATTTGACAAACGTTCCTCCACATTATCTTTAGTTCTTATGGTGTTTAGGAATAATACTATCCTTGGCTTTCTCCTCACTACTATAGTAGTACTATAGTACTATAACTGAAAGCTTCTGCAAAGCATCATAATGCTGATGCAGCATTATAGTGACAATTAGCAGTAGAAAGATCTGTCACAAACGAAGCTCTGTAGATGAAGTCATAATTATTAAGACTGTTCATTAAAGTGACATTTTGTACTTCCTCAGAATGAAAAGTGACTGCCGAAATAACCTAAGCATGAAAGTCCTGAACAAATGTGTGTATATTGTTCTTATATACTATAAATTATTTTCTGAAACTTAAAGACAGTAAACCAAGCTGATTCTACTGGCTATTTTTCCAAATGTGGTTACAGAAACTGTTTTTAGAAAATGATTCACAAATGATTCAGCATCGTCTGAGTCACCAGCCTCCTGTGTGTAAAAACACTGAGTACAGGATGTTATTTTTGAAATGAGGTCAAAGCCAGTTCCAGACATATTTACATGTACTGTCAGCCAGGGAGATAAAACAAACATTTTCTCCAACTCTGTGCCTGTTCATATCTTTAAAATAAGCAACCTGTGCTTCAACCAGTACACATGTATAGGTCGTTTGTCATCCCTGAAATATGACCCATCAGAGCAAATACAATATCAGTTTATTTCCGATATTAGCATACACACCCAGAGATGATAAATATAACTATATCAGCATCCACACTAATGGAATAAATATAACAATAACTGTATTAGTGTCCACCCCAGCAAACAATAACTATAACAGTATTAGTGTCCAAACCAATGGACAATAACTATAACAATTACTGTATTAGTGTCCACACCAGTGGACAATAACTATAACAATAACTGTATTAGTGGCCACACCAACAGACAATAACTATATCAGTATCCACACTAACGGATGATAACTATATTAGCATCCACAAGCAACAGACAATAATTATAACTATATTAGCATACACACCAACAGATGATAAATAGAACAAAAACTACATTAGCATACACACCAACAGATAATGACAATAATGATAACTATATTAGCATCCATACCAAAGGATGATCACGAAAACTTTATTACCATCCACACCAAAGCACGATAAGACAACTATATTAGCTTCAACACCAAAAGATAATGATTATAATGATAACTATATTAGCATCCACACCAAAGGAAGATAACGAAAACTATATTAGCATCCACACCAAGGGACGATAATGATAATTATATTAGCATCGACAACAACAGACAATAACAATTACTATATTATCATCCACACCAAAGGACGATAACGAATACTATATTAGCATCCACACCAAGGGACGATAATGATAATTATATTAGCATCGATAACGACAGACAATAACAATTACTATATTATCGTCCACACTAAAGGACGATAACAAAAACTATGTTAGCATCCACACCAAGGGACGAAAACGATAATTATATCAGCATCGACATCGACAACGACAGACAATAACAATTACTGGATGTATATTATCATCGACACTAAAGGACGATAACGAAAACTATATTAGCATCCACACCAAGGGACGATAGTGATAATTATATTAGCATCGACAACAACAGACAATAACAATTACAATATTATCATCCACACTAAAGGACGATAACTAAAACTATATTAGCATCCACACCAAGGGATGATAATGATAATTATATTAGCATCGACAACGACAGACAATAACAATTACAATATTATCGTCCACACTAAAGGACGATAACAAAAACTATGTTAGCATCCACACCAAGGGACGAAAACGATAATTATATCAGCATCGACATCGACAACGACAGACAATAACAATTACTGGATGTATATTATCATCGACACTAAAGGACGATAACGAAAACTATATTAGCATCCACACCAAGGGACGATAGTGATAATTATATTAGCATCGACAACAACAGACAATAACAATTACAATATTATCATCCACACTAAAGGACGATAACTAAAACTATATTAGCATCCACACCAAGGGATGATAATGATAATTATATTAGCATCGACAACAACAGACAATAACAATTACAATATTATCATCCACACTAAAGGACGATAACGAAAACTATATTAGCATCCACACCAAGGGACGATAATGATAATTATATTAGCATCGACAACAACAGACAATAACAATTACTATATTAGCATCCACACCAAAGGATGATAACGAAAACTATTTTAGCATCCCCACCAAAGGACGATAACGTGATAACATCTACATCAAATGGCATAAACCATGCTTTAAAACAAAATATATATAATGAAATGTAATTATTTAGTTTGTCCAACGTCCCATTAGATTACATATACTGGGACCAGCCACCTAGGGGCAATTGAAAGGCGATGGCTTCACTTTTGCATGGATGACTGGAATGATAAGTATAACAACAATAACTATATTAGCATACACACAAATGTAATATCAAGAAACACAATAAAGTTAAAATTGCTGTACAATTAGTACTTTTCATGTGCTTAAGTACAGTATGTCAGTCAACACATTAAATTAAGCGTACTTCTTTAAACATGACAAAAGATTATTAAGACATGATTTAAATTCAACCCAGTCTCATGATGAAAAGAGATCTGTGGGAGCTTTTTGGTAATTGTGAAATACTTAGCCCCATGTAGGTTTCATGACATATTTAGTTTGAAATGTCTACTGAGTGGCACTAAATAGTGTACGGTAACATACATATTGTACATTTTATATGACGTTTCTTTTGCACGTGCCACCACAGTTCTGATTTGAAATGTCTATTCAGTGGCGCTATAACTGCAATGGTTCATGTTGTTTTTAAATAACATACCATCTGCACTATACCTAAACCTACCCGATACTAGTGCTGTCAAAATGACTTATAAATCATTTTCGATTTATAAGACATCAGTGTTCATTGAATCGATTGTAAAATCGATTTTCCATGTCTAAAAAAATTTATTTTTTCCTTTTTCAACGTCAAATAATAGACGAACGTAAAGAGAGCGCTGGAAATGCACAAGTCAGCAATATTTCTTATTTATTGGCATGAAGTTTCGTGCAGAATAACAAACAGCAACAGGAGTGCAACATTCTCGAAAAAATTTATATGCAGAGGGGACGGCTGCCATAACACAAGAAAAACATCACTGCAGGCTTCAACCGGGCTGCATTTATGATTTAGGCAATTCAAAAATCTCCAAGATTATTTTAAATAATGATTCAATCAATTAAAAACAGCTGTTCAAATTTTTTTTTACTTTAAATGGACTTGAGAACAGGCCTTGTGTGTTTTTTTATTGAACGTAACCGACACTTAGGCTAGGCGGCACTAGGCAGGCATGAAATACGCAAAAAGGCTAGGGCCATTACAAATTTATTGGACAGGAAAACCAGTCGATCAACATTTTTGGGGTCCAGAGCAGAGCGTTTTTTATTCACTATATGTCTAGCTGTTGAGAAGACGCGCTCCGACCGCACTGATGTCCCAGGGACACTCAGGTACAGCTGCACAAGGTGGGGGTATTACTGCCAATTTTCCATCACAAAAGCCGGTTGCTGTCAGCTTGCAATGGTCCTTTTCATAACTCAGAATCTCCTGTAACTAGATGCGTGAATGGGGCGAATTCCTGTCTACCGTGCCGTGAGACCTCCAGAAGCGCGTAAATGCATCTTTACATTAACTTAACATTGAAAACATTCGCGCCAAACGCTCTATTCGCATTTGGTGTGAACGCATCATAGGAGCTTGCTTTCGATGTCACTGGGTCTTATAGGCGTGTAAAATTTCTGGTATTTTCTGTCTAGCTTTCGCAAGGCATACTGCACTTTCGGAATTCTTTATTTTATTTTACTGCTTGTTTGTGAATTCTGTTACATTTATATGTTTTAATGTTTTAATTGTAAAATTAATAGTGTACATATTTGATTAAAATCGATTCCCTATTTTCATTTTCGAAACTTTTTTTGGTTGGTCCGAATTTTTGAACTAAAAGTGACAGCCCTACTTGAAAGTATGAACAAATGTGAATGTGACATAAAAATCGCAAGCATGCTGTTTTAGCTTTCATTTTTGAGCTCTTTTATCGTGAGTCATATTTTTACACAAGATTTGTACCCAAGGATTCTGCATCCTAAGTCCAATTCCGTGCCAGCTGAGCTAAGGAGTAAGCTTGTTAAATCCAAAAAGCAACACATATGGAACAGGTTAAGCGACGCAATGTCCAAAACTGTGTATGGAAATTATTAAAAGTGCTTGCTGTTTTACTGCCTCTAGTGTTAACTTGGATGTTAAATTGTAATTTAAAGTAAACCTTTTAAATTGACATTACTACCAAGTGCACTTTTTAAAAAATAGTCTTTTATTTCAGTAGTATGGAAATATGTCACACTTTAGTTTGAGGACCAATTTTCACTTTTAGCTATTAATTTCTCCTTTTGCCTCATTAAACACCTAATTTGCTGCTTACCTATAGTTAGTGAGGTAGTTCTTAAGTTTAGGTATGGGGTATGGTTAAGGGATATAAAATATGTGCTATATAAGTGCTAATAAACAGCCAGTATGCTAGTAATATGCATGCTAATGAGCTATGGTCCCTCTACTAAAGTGTTACCATATATTATTTGCAAATACTGTTTTTTTTTTTTTTTTTACTTTTAATTTTTCAAAAAGTTTTGAAGTACGTTACAAGTGGACATTCAACAAAATTATGTGCATTTTTTTTCCACACAGGTGGACCAAACAAAATATATGCAGTGTGTGTATTTGAGTTATCACATTGCCTCACTCACTCCTGTGGAATCCATTCTGACCATGGATCAATGCCCCCAGGATGTGAAACACATTGAATTGATACTTGTTAGCAATTGCATGACTGCCTGAATGATTCATTAACGTGAGTGAGTAATGGAGATCTTGAGTCAGTGATATGATTTCAATCGAGACAAAATGTTGCGTTACACAAAGTGTGAGCAGCCAGTAAACATGAAACAGCTGCCGACAAATATCCACATGAATTTATGATAAACAACGAAGGTGTATTCACAACAAACTCTCTTTATTTCCTAAATCCAATCCATCTTTTATTTTGCACTTTACATTGTAGGGGAAAGAGAAAAAAGTCTGAAGGAATTCTGAGAGAGGTATTATGTGAGAATTAAGTTTCTTTTTGGTGGTTTTGCCAATACATTTACTGATGAAGTCTTGCCATACTTTATGTACGCAGTCATAATCGTAAGTCAAGATTTTTGTTCTTAAAACACCAGACAATTAGTGTGTAATACAGATGCTCCTGTTAAATGCAACCTGGTCTCATAAAAATATGTACCTCTAGGTACTTTTCTGCAACACTATTTTTACGTACACTAATCAGCTCATTAGTGAAGACACCAGCTCCTCGCCTCTCAAGTACGTCTTGGTGATCTTCAAACATTCATGCCATGAAACAGGCCTGTGCTGCAGTTCTATGGATGTTTTGCCATCCAAGTCTCCGCCCCAGTAACATGTCTATAATTGACATGCAGTGAAGTGTCTGAAAACTAATGTCTATCTGCACAAAACCCAAAAGAAACCCAATGCTGTGAGTTTTTTGTGTGGACCTGACATCACTTATTGTCAGACAATCATCAAAGACTTCCTCAACAAGTACTCTTCAGTCAGTTGCTTAGTGTTGTAGAGCCTTTTGTAGTAAGAAGCACTGATTCAAGGACCTTCTCAAAAGAACCTTGAAAACACAGCTTTGCAACAGAAGCTGAAAAAAATTGCCAGCACTAAACTCATCTGCAATCTGACACCAGTGCTTGACCTAGTGTTTCTGTGTTGCTCTGGTCAGTGACACACACACACAGACACACAAAATATAGCTTTCATAATCCAGTATTTTAACAGTGTCCCACAGCAACAGTATGTAGATTGTCTGGTGAAATCAAGCTACAAATATTTTACAGTTTCCAGTTAGCTCTTTTAAAAATCCCTTCTGAAAAAGTATACTTTTTCTGCATGCATTTAAAAAGAATTTTAATCTAAATAATATACTTTAATAGAATATACTTAAGTGTCAACACAATGTAATGTTTTCAGACAATTAATTGAATGTGAGTCAGTAAGAATCGAATGAAAATGTATTGTAGTTTAAATATATTAAATGCTATTAGCTAAACTAACGTGTTTTTGATTCACTTAAGTTGGACTTAAGCACATCTATAAATGCAGTTTTATAATTACTTCTATTGTATTTGAAATATGGATAAAGTGCATGGTTGAATGTACTGGTAAGCATTTAAAATAAAGAAAAATATACTTCAATGTCATAATAATTTTACATTTGTAATGAAATCACAATTTAGTAATATTGTAAAAATGCAATATCAAATAACACATAAAATTATGCAACTACCGTATTTTCCGGACTATAAGTCACACTTTTTTCATAGTTTGGCTGGTCCTGCGACTTATAGTCAGGTGCGACTTATTTATCAAAATTAATTTGACATGAACCAGGAGAAATGAACCAAGAGAAAACATTACCGTCTCCAGCTGCGAGAGCGCCCGTATGCGAGAATGCGACTTATAGTCCAGTGTGACTTATATATGTTTTTTTCCTCGTCATGACGTATTTTTGGACTGATGTGACTTATACTCAGGTGAGACTTATAGTCCGAAAAACACGGTATCAGTTTTTTTTAATCTTCTTTAGTGTTCTATTATTTTACATGTGATTTCATGCTAGTCAACACATACTATACTTTAAAACTTTAATTTGCATTATTACAAAGCATAACTTTTAAAAGTTTTCTTAACTATGTTAAAAATAGTGAATGAAATAGTGAACCCTATTTAAGTGGAATTAATGCAAATAAACCTTTATAAAAAATATACTTTTAATATCTGAAGTGCACTACAAGTGCACATTCAGTACAATTAAATACACTCCTTTTTTACAAAGAAATGCTGTCGTCGGGTTTTGAGAAGAGTAATCGTGTATGTTGTCTGTGATCTGTAAAGTAGAATAGTCCATTCGTTCAGATGATTGGGTAACACTAACAGCGGCACCTGCCACGTTATCAGGCTCAATACAACTCCTGAAGTGGAGGAAAAGGGCCAGTTTAGCCACAACAGCAGCAGAAGATGATTGCAAAGCCTCTTATTTTCCCCCATTAGCGTCCTCTGGCCTCACCTATGGTCAGTCAGTCCAGTTAAACACCTCACTGCAGCAGCTCTGAGATTACTGAGCAAAACAGGTAAGCACTGTTATTACTGGACACACCAAGAGAGTACGAAAATAGAAAACTGGGAGTCAATAAAGAACAAAAACAAAACCTCCAGTGCAAATAAAATACACAGTTGAAAGGCAAGACTGCTGGCATGCTAGGATAAGTCTTTCAGCTTTCATACACAGAACACAATTATTAACGCAGAACTTTTGTTTTTGCCCCCATTTTTCATGAGCTGAACTCAAAGATGTAAGACTTTTTCTATGCGCACAAAAGGCCTATTTCTCTCAAATATTGTTCACAAATCTGTCTAAATCTGTGTTAATAAGCACTTCTCCTTTGCCGAGATAATCCATCCACCTCACAGGTGTGGCATATCAAGATGCTGATTAGACAGCATGAGTATTGCACAGATGCACCTTGGGCTGGCCACAATGAAAGGCCACACTAAAATGTACAGTTTTATTGTATTGATGGGTCCGGGGGGCAGTGTCTGGTATGACCACCATTTGCCACATGCAGTGCAACACTCCATTCAATCGCCATTGATCAGGTTGTTGATTGTGACCTGTTGAATGTTGGTCCTCTCCTCTTCAATGGCTGGTATTGGCAGGAACTGGAACACGCTGTCATAAACGCCGATCCAGAGCATCCCAAACATGCTCAGTGGGTGACATGTTCAGTGAGTATGCTGGTCATGCAAGAACTGGGATGTTTTCAGCTTCCAGGAATTGGGTACAGATCCTTGTAACATGGGGCCTTGCATCATCACGCTGGAACATAAGGTGATGGTCGTGGGTGATTGGCACAACAATGAGCCTCAGGATCTCGTCAAGGTATCTCTGTGCATTAAGGCTTTGGGCTTAAGATCCAATGGACAAATGTCCTTGTGGGTTTGAACCCCACTCCTGGTAGACCAATGTGAATTTTGGTGAGAGCAGATCTGTTGCTGGCTGACGAGCTAAACACTTTCTACGGCAGCTTTTAAAACAATCTAAGCAGTGCGAGTCTGCGAAGCAGCAGTCAGAGCAGCGATCATCATGTGATCACCGTGTCGGATGATGAGGTTCGGAGGGCACTAAAGCGAGTGAATGTCAGGAAAGCAGCAGGACCTTATGGGATTTCTTGCCGCGTTCTAATGGCCCTGTACTGATCAGCTCGCTGGTTTGTTCTGGAGTCTCTTGTTACATCGGTGGTTCCCACCTCCTTCAAAAAATCATCATCATCATCATCCCTGTGCCTAAGAACAATAAACCCTCTTGTCTGAATGACTATCGTCCAGTTGCCCTCACATCAATAGTCATGAAGGTCTTCGAGGGACTGGTTAAAAAAGTAATCTGCTCCTCCATCCCGGATACTGTGGACCCTCATCAGTTTGCCTATCGCCCAAACAGATCCATTGATGATGCCATCTCTCACATCCTGCACTCTTCTCTCACACACATTGACAGCAATAAAGGGAATTTTGTAAGGCTGCTATTTATTGACTATAGCTCAGCTTTGAAAACTATAGTCCCAATAAAGCTAGCTTCTAAATTCATGGACCTCGGCTTGAATTCTTCACTCTGCAACTGGATTCTTGATTTCCTCACTGGAAGACCTCAAGTGGTAAAACAAGGCCAATACACCTCCAGCTCCATCACCCTGAATGTAGGAGCCCCACAGGGCTGTGTCCTGAGTCCCCTGCTGTACTCTCTCTACACACATGACTGCATGTCTTCGCACAGTTCCACATCGATAATCAAATTTGCTGATGATACTGTTGTTCTGGGCCTCATTCACAACAATAATGAGACCGCATACTTGGATGAGGTAGAGAAATTAACATCATGATGCCAGGACAACTGTCTCTCTCTGAATGTAGGCAAAACTAAAGAAGTGATTGTGGACTTCAGGAAGAGACAGCAGCAGCCCTATATACCTCTTATGATCAGTGGGACACCTGTGGAGAGGGTGAGCAGCTTCAAGTACCTTGGTGTAAACATCTCCGAGGACTTGACTTGGACTACTCACATTCAAACACAGGTTAATAAAGCCAGGCAAAGACTGTACCATCTGCGACAGCTGAGGAAATTCAGGGTCTCACCAGCAATCCTGAAAACTTTCTATTCAGGGGCTATAGAAAGTGTATTGACTCAGTGAATCTCAGTGTGGTATGGAAACAGCTTCAGTCAAGACTGCAAAGCCCTGCAGAGAGTTGTGCGCTTAGCTGAGCGCATCTCAGGGTCTGCTTTCCCCTCTCTGCAGGACATCAACCTCAAACGCTGCAAAAGCAGAGCAGTTAAAATCATCAAGGACTCCATCCACCCAAGTAACCATCTTTTCACTTTGCTGCCATCTGGTAAGCGCTTCCGTAGCATGATGGCAAAAACCGAGAGACTCAGGAGGAGTTTCTTCCCCCAGGCCATCAGGCTCCTAAAGTCAAAACCAGCCTCTTAACATCTTCATGTCTCCCCTTAATGTTCACTTTATCAGTAAGATATTCATCATTCACTACCTCACAATGACACACTGACAGCATCAACCTGTTTGCACATTTGCCTCTTGTACATTCCTGTGTATCTTAATATTTAAGACTAGTTTACTTTCATGCACATTAATTTGCATTCTATACTTAATTCTACAGTATAAATCTTTTTATATATTATTCTTATATATTTATTGTTTACTTTTATTTAATTCTTTCATAGCTATATGTATGTATATTTTCATCTGTGTTTTATTCTTTAATAATTGCACTGTCCATGGAGCGGACCTGCCTCACATTTCACTGCTGGTTATATATGCTCTATATAATTGTGTATGTGACGAATAAAAACTCTGACAGTTAGTGCAGAAATTATTTGGTTGTGCAAACCAATTTTTACAGGAGCTGTCCTGATGGCTGGTACAGAACGATCTTGGAGGTGATGATGCTGGATGTGGAGGTCCTGGGCTGGTGTGGTTACATGTGGTTTGCAGTTGTGAGGCCGGTTGGATGTACTGTTAAATTCTCTGAAACACCTTTGGAGATGGCTTATGGTAGAGATATTAAAATTCAATTCACGGGCAACAGCTCTGCTGGCCATTTCTGCTGTCAGCATGTCAATTGCACATTCCCTCAAAACTTGCGACATCTGTGGCATTGTGCTATGTGATAAAACTGCACATTGTAGAGTGGCCTTTTATTGGTTGCCAGCCTAAGATTCAATAATAATGCTGTCTAATCAGCATCTTGATATGCTATACCTGTGAGGTGGATGGGTTATCTCTGCAAAGGAGAAGTTCCCACTAACACAGATTTAGACAGATTTTTGAACAATGTTTGACAATAATAGGCCTTTTGTGTACATAGAAAAAATATATTTGAGTTCAGCTCATGAAAAAAGGGTGTGAATTTTGTTCAGTGTATATATACATACATATATATAGCTTTTTTTCTGGTTCACAGCATTGCACTATTTTTCAGCCATAGCTATTTCCCATCATTAAAGAGGAAAATTATGTTTATCGTGTTATGTTAGTCAGCCCTCGAGTTGTCATAAGCAATCAAATTGGGCCATTCCTGCCAACCAGACTGTTTTGTAGTGATTCATTATGTTAGGCAGATCTCTTGCCGTTGTCATTTGCAACACTATATTTAGCCCCTGTGAGCACATTTGTGTATGTTTGTGGCATTGTTCTTGAGTCTATTCCCAGATCTCAGCTCTGTGTTAGAGTGCAGACTCAACCAGCCACATTCTCTACTCACAGCCTGAGCCTGCAATCATCTTTTATGATTCTTAACATTAACACTCACTAGAGGTCAACATTAAACCAAAACTGACTGTATTTGCATTGCTCTTAAAACCTTGTGGTCGGTGTGTTTTAATGAAAGAAGTCTCTTCTGCTCACCAAGGCTGCATTTATTTGATTTAAAAAAAATCTGTAAATTTTAAATCAGTAAATCTGTGAAATATTATTTTTAAAAATCAATAACCGTTTTTAAATCAAAGTAAGTACTGTATCTTGTTTGCTAGCTTCAAACTGGACATTAAGAGGCTTTTTCAAATCAGTTTGAATGTCACACAACCCTACTTTGGAAAACACTGGATCATTGGGTAAAATCTAATAACATCTGACTGGGTGTCATCAAAGAAACACCTTGCATAGTCAACATGTTTTCCAGGACTGTGTGATTGTGAACAAAAGCTTCTTAAGATCAAAGTGTGTGTTTATGTATGTGTGTGTGTGTGTGTGTGTGTGTGTGTGTGTGTGTGTGTTCAGCATTAATGTGCAATAATACATCTCCATACTGTCGGTCAATATTAGTTTCAGTGACACCTCAAAATGCACTTTCTATGGTTTATCTACTCACTGATGTTCTTGCCGCCCACAGCACGTGCCTTTCCAAGAATAGATGGCAAAACAAAGCAAGAGGAGAAAAGAATGCCAGAAGAGAGATGAAACATTTACAACATGAGAGCACAAAAAGAAAGACCTGTGCTCTGGGAAAAAGAGGGCTAAGCACACAGCAAAGGGATAGAAAAGAATGAAAAATAAATGATAGATGAGGAAGTGACAGAGGCAGCAGCAGGAAGCAAGAGCAGTAAAGTCCACATCACCCTTGAGAATATTAAAAAGACAGAGCCGGACACAGA
This sequence comes from Carassius auratus, assembly GCF_003368295.1. Taxonomy (NCBI): domain Eukaryota; kingdom Metazoa; phylum Chordata; class Actinopteri; order Cypriniformes; family Cyprinidae; genus Carassius; species Carassius auratus. Next base: position 1,508,381 of record NW_020527496.1, on the reverse strand, counting down.
TATTAAGTGTGTCGGGAACTCATATGTATCATCTAGAAATTTCAGAAGTACCAGTACTTCGGTAGTTATTGATACTTAAAAAAAAAGAAAAAAACGATCTTAAGTGTTGAAACTATAGTTGCAAGAATTGTGAAAATCCATTGATATTGACTTCAGTCAATATTAATGCAATTGTTCCCATCACAACAACCCATCGACAAGGGAACAGTAAAAGATGGAGAACTTAAAGATGATGGAAAGGAATAATTGCTACAGAACAGCTTCCAAGATCACCACAGGGATTCTGAGAATCCAGATGGAAAGGGTCACCAGTGAAAACGGTGAAGGGCCTGACAAGGAGAGTACAACTCATCAAGATGACATCTATGTCACTGAATGCTAACCAACTTTCAAGGGGAATGGTACACATAATAGGACTGAATTTCAGCTCTTAGGACTACAAACACTTAGACACCTAAATAGTGTTGAACTCTGTGTCAATAGAATAGGGAACAGAGAGTAATGACTCACTAAAACAATAAGCAATGATCCATGTAACTGAAAATAGCAACAAAAAAGGATGCTTTTATTGTCTATTTAGAATTTCAGTGAATAAGGGTGTGCTCCAAAAAGGAAATGCACCTGTTACTGCACTCGTTTTGTGTTCCACTGAAGAAAATAAGTCATATGGGTTTGGAACGACTTGATAGTGAGTAAATAATGGCAAAACTTTATTTTTCAAGTAAACTATTCTTTGCTTCTGTGTCCTTGTGATGTCATTCCATACTTGTGTTAAGCTGATGATCTTGTTTAGCCATTTTCAAGAGGAGTAAAGGAGCTACGAGCCACTAAACATTCAATTCAGGATGCTAATGGAAGCAGGCCATGCACAATTACAAAGTCAATGAATGAGTCCAAGAGCTGTTTAATGGCATTTTCTTAATGTCACCTCTGCTGGTGGGAATGGAGGCTGTACACCCCGTGAAGTTGTCCTGCTGTGCTCATTGTGAAAGAGATGTCTATCAGGAGAAAAATGTACGACGCTACACAGAAAACGACACCTGCTTGTGATCAATATATCGATCAGCGTGTCATCTGGAGTGTGGAACAGCAGTCCAGATTGATTTTAATGACACATTTTGACCGAAGGCTGTGAAACCGGGCAGAACCAAGTGGGAGGTTTATTGCACAAACACCTTACGCCACAGAAATGGAACAAAACATGTAATTTGCTTATTTCAGCTGGATAACTTAGTACAAAAAATACATGATAAAGAATCAAAGAGCTGTTCTCTAGCTTCTGCTGCAGTGAATCATGGAGAACAATTCATTAGTGCAATTATGAATAGAACAAGACTGAGATGGAAATGAGAACAAAAGATCAGGATTTATAATTAAGACGTGAGGTGCAAAGTCTGCATACATTTATACTGTTAAAATATATACTTGGATTCAAATGAACTGTGTGAATCTCAAGAAACCAAGAATGTTAACTGCACCTTCAGGACTGGTGGGCCAAAAGTAATAATTATGGTAGGGATTGATTAAGATTATAACTTTGGACAAAACAATAGGCTGATAATTATTTTTGGGTCATGGCCGATAACTGATAAATGATGGATATTACTATTACTATCTATCTAAATTAGTGACAAAAATGACCCTAAAAAACTCAAATCAAGTTTTAAATGCAACAAGTGATTTTGAGAAGCTCCGTATTATAATGTACAGCATGAAAAAAATATATTCATTTTAATATTCCCTAAAGATTACATTTTAGTTATGTTTAGATCGTCTTATTGAACAGTGTAAAATAATAAGACAGGGATAAAAACAGGAAAAGTGACAATGTACTGTAGGATATATATATCAAACAACTGATGAATGAAGAAAATTATACTGTCTGATAATTCATATGATACTGATTATTTAATCTATCTAATGATCAGCAAATTTAATTTGCTGAGAAAAAATAACACATTTATGAGAAATTAACTTTTTTCTTGCATCGAAAGTCAAACAAAAAGTTACTTTAGATATCTATATATTGTTAAAATAATATTGTATATAATATAACCCCATCACTGACCTAAAGTCCACAGTAATCCAACCCTTATGAAAAAGCGCATTAAAATTAGTTCACTTTTTAAAGCACCACAAAATGTTTTTATCTTTTAACTTGACATTATTACATGGAATGTGTTAATAAACCTATTATTATTACAGTGAACACTTGCACAGGACTCTTAAGTGGCCTTTTATTTCATTACTATTATTTGCAAGTACAACTCTTGGAGTTTTGCTTCGAGTTTTGCATGGAAATACACATGCCAATGTAAATGTGTTTAGACTTGGTGGAATAGATCTGCTACGCTGCTGCTGCGGCAGAGAATTGGTACTGCCAATACATCCACAGACATGCTGCTGTGAGCATGTAGAAAATACTTCTGCTGAACAAATAACATACATGAAATAACCAGTGCATATAACATACATGAAATAACCCGTGCATATAACATACATGAAATAACCCATGCATATAACATACATGGAATAACCCCATAGCAGATCTATACAGGTGGAGCTGGGGGTAGGTGGAGGGTTTATGAAGCGCGCTGCTACAGCAAGCCGTAGTCAAGTATTTGCATGTTAAGCAGCAAGCTCATTGGCTCCTGATGCTAATAGGAATTAAAATTATATCTGTAATTATATCTAAGTTTAAGTTCGGCCTGCACCATCTAGACTTTCATGACAGAACTTGGTAAATACTTTTAAGATTCAAAGTTCACTACAAGTGCACATTCAGTAGGACTTCCTTTTTCTCAATGGATTACACAATCAAGTTTGTTAGTTGGTATTAGGGGTCATTCTTGAATTCAGTTTGTGAAAATGTTTAATTGTTCCTTCATGTACACATCCAGACTGACCTTTATGCAGAGAAAAATATGTAATCAAAATACTTTATCTAGCTAGGACAGAATGAAGTCTGGAGACAGGGAACTGTGTGTGTGTGTGTGTGTTTTCTACCTTTCATTGTCATGTTCAGATTTATCTAAATATAGGACCGCTCCCTTCATTAGCATGACCCGAAGTACAAAGGCCCCACAGTAAATAGATTGACAGCTAATTTCGAAAGGAGTGCTGTCAGCTGTGTTTTAATAAAAAACCAAGGGTTGCGTGAGTGGCATGAAGCTGCCTCACTGTTGTCATGGAGATGGAGAGGGTGCCAGTGATGTCTGCCTGCCAGAACTGTTCAGTGCTGCTGGAAAGTGAAGATGCCATGTTGTGCCATGACAGTGACTTACCCATATGGTCGAAATGAATTATTTGCAAATACATGTCAGATAGAAACTATGTAAGCTGCTGGAATTCTTATTTTTATTTTTTATATCGTCCAAGCCTATGATGAGGATTAATATAGAGCTTATTAAGAGGTATTCAGCCTTGATTCAATTATCAGGTTGGCCTTTTTAGATAATCTGTAGAATAATGTGACATAAACCTGGGATATTAACTGTAAAATTTCATCTAAGAACAACATAGCGACAGAATGACTGTTAGCAAGCATGCTAAATCACAAGTTGCTCATGCTCATCTTGGAACATCCTGATCATCCTTCCATGGTTATGAAACTAGCCACACTTTTAAATTTGTGCAAAATTAAAAATCTTGGTTTTTGCCAAGAGACCCTGATGTATCATGTATCTGGCTACCATTGTGAAAAAAGTGCCCTTTAGCATGATTTTAAAATGAGTACCCGAATAATATACTGAAAATACTTAAGTGTGAACTGAATATAATGTTTTCAGGCTCTGAATTGCATGTTAATTGCATTTAAATGAAAATGTATTATAATTATAGTATTGAATGTACGGAGCCCCGCACATGACATGCAGGAAAAAATAGTGGGCTAAATCGTGCGCACAATATACTAATTCGTTCCCTCAATGTACTAAATCATGCACACAATTTAGCAAATCGAGGGAATGCAATAGTAATCGTGCGCACGTTTTAGTCCTTGAGGGAACGAATTAGTAAATCGTGCGCACATTTTTTTTTTTTTTTTTTTGCATGTCATGTGCGGGGCTCCATAGTAATGTATTGCAGTTAGTTGTTAGATTGATTTTTGACTTATGTAGGACTTAAGTACATCTTATTATATTATACATAACTTTAAATGTAATATCAAATAACACATTATGAATTATAATGTGTCACTATCACCTGCTGGATAATCTTTTGCACACACTCTTCAGCACTCATTGTTTGCACCTGTGTCTTGTTAACCCTGACTACTCACCATATTTAAGCCACCATATTGCAAAGTCTTGTATCTGTTACTACTGCATTTCTGAGCATTTAATTTATCTGATCCATGGTTTTGAGTCTTGACCCCTGTCTGTTTTCTGGATTTTCCTAGGTTTTCTGCCTGGTATTTTGTGTTGGACTGTTTAAATGGTGTTTATGACCTCTTGACTGTTTATTGGATTTAGTGGTGGGCAGAGCGAGGATCCATGAAATATATTTTTATACTGGCATTACTCTGCCATTTAACTCCGTATGAGAGCTGGTTTATGTATTTTGTTAGTGTTAATATCTGTTATGTTTAGCTGTGTGTAAAATTATTTTATTTTGACTCTGCTTGTACAGCAGTTTGGTGAACAATTGTTGTTAAAAGTGCTCTATAAATAAACTTTGATTTGATTTGAAACACTGAAACAGTTGAAGCAAATGTGCCCAGGCTTCAAAACAATTGGACACCTGTCTCTTATTTTCAACTATTGCCATTTTGTAATGTGTTGTAACATCTCTGCGACAACTGAATGAACTCTTTGTGAATATGTTATTTTGGTCATGAAAAAATAAACATTAATAAAAGACATCAAGTCACAACTGACATGGGTATTTTGAATTGACTTAAACACGTGACATTCGTGATTCAAATCATACTTTGGAGCAGCGTTTCTAAACATCTGTGCATCGAGATCTCGACACCGTGTCGAAACATCAGTTTTCACGTCTATGTCTATGGATTACCCTTTAATAAATGCTGCATTTGGATCCTCAACCTTTAGTCTCGAAACAGTGAGTGATAAAAAGAAGTATGTGCTTTAGTATGTTAGACAAGACAAAATGTGTATACTTAGTTAATGCATGACTAAATATTATTAAAACATAATGATTTAAAATGTACTTTACAAAAGTTTTATTTATCGTTATAAAGTGTACTTTTTACGTGTGCATATAGTGTTAAACACTCATGAAAGTGAACTCTTTTTAAGTACACAAAAGTAGCCTTTTATTTCATTAACATTACATTATATATAAAAAAATATATACTGTACTACTTTTTCACACTGTTACCACATTTGAAGATCAGGATCCTGACCTGTAGCTCAGTATAAAGTGAAATAATAAGTGAAAAATTTAGTACTTACACAGTAGGTCTATAATCAGTCTTGTCAGTCAATCACCTTTTCGATTTTCCTTCACCCCTCAATTTCTCCTCCGTCTTTCAACTCCCTCTGCTTATGCAATCACATTTATTGCATCACTGACAGATGAATAAGACCCACACCATAGTATAGGATTAAATTGCTTGGCAGGAATCCATGGTGCGTTAAAGTGAAAACGTGACCGAGCAAAGTAAAGCAGTTATCCAGGATAAGGACAGATGGGTGCTGAGGAGCTAACCCTGATGCCCCAGACAGGTGAACCCTGGAGCCCCAAACCTACAACACATCCGACCCTTAAGACTCATCAGCCCTGCTGGGAGATGACAGCACGCTGAAAAGGTCATCCTTTATATAGCGCGCATACACGGCAACATAAGCTACTGAGAGAGAAAGAAAGAGAGAGGTAGAATGAGAATTGACTCTTTGCAAAGCCCCACTGTCCAATCCTAGTTAAGCAACTGTCAATAGTGACATGGCACTTCAGGGATAGTTCACCCAAAAATGAAAATGATGTCATCATTTAACCAGCCACACGCCATTCTAAACACATTTGACTGGTGTTCTTATACGGAACATTAAAAAAAGTTTGCTTCTGATCCCCACTGACTTCCATTATATGGACAAAAAAAGAAAGATTTCTCAAAATATCTTCCTTTATATACCACAAAAGTCATAGAGGTTTGGAAAGATAAGAGGGTGATCTTGGTTAACTATATGTTTAGAGCAGCTTTTTTCCCACCTTTTTCCAAATGTTCAAATAAATCCATTTCTAAAAACAGAAACTACTTTGCCTAGTCTCAGTTTATTCCTCAATTCTTAATTTTTTTCCATTCTAGCAGCGTTTTCTTCACACTGTTCACAGAAGTTAATTTCTGAGGAATGTTTTTCACAAACTTTTTCACGTGAAGTTCTCAGAGATTTCATTCAGTTCAATGGTGCTTTCAGTAAAGCAACAGGGGGACAAACCAAATATAAAGATATTCTCAAATTCATGTACATTTTTCAGTTTAACGTTACACTCAAATTGTTAACGTGACAATAAAATTTGAATTAAAGGTTTTTCAATAATAGTCTCAGACCATATATACCAAACTGTATATTTAATTATATTAATACAATTATATTGGTTAGATTTTAGTTTTTGTGCCAGTTTATTGAGGCTAAATTATAGTTAATAGTTTGATAATAATGAGAATTGGTTTCCAAACTAAAGTGTGCCCATTATATTATTATAATGTCTAATAAATATGATGTATATTAATAAGCTGTTAATAATTATACAAGAACAATAGGCCCATAGTGAATGACAACTTTGCCCAAAATGCTCTATTGTTTGTCAAAGGAAGTGTTTTGATAGTTTAGAAAAAAATACATCTAATCAGTTGAGAAAAACATATTATTCATTTAAAGGAACAAACAGACATAGCTCAATTAATAAAAATATATAATTCATGTTTTGTCACAAAACTTCTGACTAATAATGACTGTGTTGTCATTGAAATATGAATTCCCTTTCATCGTCTTGTGGTTCATGGCTAATGCAGTCAAATTCACCCTCATGAATAAAAAAAGGAGCAACCTCTTAAATCCTGAAATGTGGCAAAACTGACGAGACGTCAAAAACAAAAATATATATTTAGCCCCATGTGCTCATAATAAGAGTCATTATAAACTAGCTATTGGATTTTTTTCGGACAGGTTCGTCTCCGTTCGGCAGGACAGCTCACATTAACACACACTGCAGCGCTGGCTTGCAGCACTGTGTTAACACTTGCAGGCTGCTGTTGACCCTTATAGAGAGTGAGAGTGTTACATGGCAATTCCCACTGGTCACAGAGTCTGTAATTACCCTACAGGAGCACAATTACGCCAGGGGAGAGGGAAAATAAGAGGGTATAAAAAGAAAGGCCTAACAGTGGGCTGCGGACAACAGAAACTTCCTAAGACTCTAATCTAGGTTGGATAAATCTTATTTTTTTCACCAACTAAAGAAGCAGACGAGATGCAGGTTTATTCCTGGGAGAAGACAAGGTTATGCTGTGTTACTGAGCCACACATGCAGTCATCCGTGAGTCATGCAGGGTGAAGGGAAGGTTAGCCTGTTCAGAGCTTTTCTAAGAGCAGGGAACATGCTCAGCTGAATAACACACAGCCATAATATCCTACGGCCACACATAAACATGTACAGAGACCAGATGAAGAAAATCTAATGAACGGGCGCCCCTGTATATCAACACATATTAAAACACAAATTGGTGTTCTGAAGAAAGCACAGCAGAACTGGCACATTTAAAACTGCAAATAAAAACTGCAATTAGATTTATTTCCCCAAATTGTTGAACCCTTGCTGCTTACTGACTCTAGAACTATTTTATCATCAGCTAGGTGAAAATCATAAATCTGATCAATTATAAAAGTTATCCACAACTTTTCTACTTAGGGTTTCAAAAAAAGACAAGATCCTGAGATAATGGAAATGAGTGAAACATGGTCAGAAGTAGTTCTTTTATTTCTGTCATGACAATTCTTGGAGAGTTTAGCATGGTGATAAGCATGGCGATGTTAATGTGTTTGGTTTCGGGCAACAGATCTTCTAGGCCCCTGTCTTGCTGCACAGAACAAGAACTGAGACTTGATGCTGTCAATGCATCCACAGACAAGCTGCTGTCAGCATTTAGGAAATACTGCTGCTGCTGCTGCTTAACATATACACAAAATCATTCTTTAGCAGATCTATACAGGTGGAGCTGGGGAAGGTGGAGGGCTTCTGAAGCACAACTGCTACAGTGAGCACTAGCCAAGTATTTGTATGCTGACCAACAAGCTTACATTAACAACATGTATAAGAACATGATGGATGGAAAGAGGCACTTGTCGAAATTGTAAAAGGAACCATGTTCTTTTTTTGCCCTCCTGATCATGTAAAGATTATGGTTTGTGTAGGTAGTGTCTATTAGGTTAAAACTGCAGCTCTGCAGTGATACGTTATTTTGTTTGTGTGTTTTGAAGCTCTGATCTGATCTGCTCAGCTACTTTGATATTTCTCTAGTTTTACTGATTTCTGGAAATTTAACATTTGAAGAAGTATGATTTTTTTGTCTTTTTCTTTTTGTCTTTTTTTTTTTTTTTTTTGCAATGGCTGGAGTGTTTCCTTTTGAATAAAAGGAAAATGTCTGTTAACTTTGTGTGAGACACTTTTATGTTATTTCCTTTAATGCAATATCAAGTAGCCTATTGTTTTATATTTGCAAATAAGGACAAGAATGTTGAGCGGAGGTGAAGGAACATGTAAAGAAATTAAGTGAGAAAAAAACGACACACCAGAAATGACAAACCATGGTGTGAAGTTGTTCAGGCTGTGACAGCGAAAGGCAAACGGGGCAACAAAACAATGAGCATATCTGACAGAGAACAGCAGGGGAGATGGAGTATTCAAAGTTACCCACCTTGCTGGTTTAGCTGCAGCGTGCTCTTGCTCCACTGTGACAGACCCACGATAGCCACCATCTTGGCTCCCAGGCTGGAGCGACGCTTCTTGTTTCCAGCCAGGCCTGTGGCATCAGGCCCTGTGCTGCTGGGGCTCTTCTCCAGGTTGTACATGGCACCACTAATGCTGGAACTGCGAAATACATTCCGGGGGGCCACCGTGCTCATCCCGCCTGGGCTGGGTACATCCACTGAGCTGCTGAGCATCATGGTCGCTGGGTGCTGGACTGGAATAAGGCTAGGAGGAAGAAGGTGTAAAGGTAGATGCAACAATTAATTTATGGAAGTCTCTTTTGCTCATAAAAGCTGCATTTATTTGATCAGAAAAACAGTAAAAAACTGTAATATTGTGAAATATTATAAAGTTTATAATAACTCTTTTCTGAAATTTATTTATATGATGCCAAGATGAATTTTCAGCATCAATACTCCGGTCTTCAGTGTCACATGATCCTTTAGAAAGCATTCCTGTAGCTCAATTGGTAGAGCATTGTGCTATTAAGCGCAAGGATGGGGGTTCGATTCCCCGGGCACATGATGGGTAAAAATGTACAGCCAGAATGCACTGTAAGTTGCTTTGGATAAAAGAGTCTGCTAAATGCATAAATAAAAAAAATACAAACAGAACAAACACTGTACATTATAAAAGGACTAGGATTGGGAAACGCTGCCTTACCATACTGTGATGCCGTGTCCAAGTGTGACAAGACAAAAACAACATAACCCATTATAAACGAGGCATTTGTTGCATCTAGTAGGGACAGAATTACTGATTATAATGACTTATACTGTCTTTTTACACATTGTGTATCGCCCCACGTACACACAACACCATGTCTGCATTTGTGATTGGTGAAATGACTAACAAGAAGTGCTACTCTACACTGCTTAAAACTCCTGTTTGAATCATTAGTGGCAAATTCTTTAAATATGTAAACGGTACTTCATACTTACAGACTGTGAGTCAGAAGCACCAGACTGTCCTAGTTGTGTCCTCTTTTGGGAGGGCAAAACAATGTAGCTTCGCTTTCACAACGAAACAGTGTCTCCACAACAAAGCGGCTACAGCAAGAATAAAAGTTAAGCCTTCTTTCTGTGCGTGAAAATTTGGGCAGTATTGTGCAAATCTTCCCACATTGTGATGTAGATATGTGAGGGTGTGTTATCTTTCATAAAGAATATCTCTTCGGATTTGAGACTTTAGTCTTTGACCTTTAAAGATCTTCTTTATGCACCAAGAGCTTGTAACACTCCAGAGATATAATATATCATTCTATTCTAGCCACACAATTCCCCATAATGTGATGCAAGCTCAAGTTCAGCTGCTTGGCGAATTTGAGCCATAAATGAAAAAAGTGTAGCCTAATCCGTGTTCTATCTTCTCCATGAACAGCATCTGCATGTTTGTTTTCTGCACTCCCATTCTATTCCTCGCTCTCCTTTCCCCCTGTTCTCTACTCGCCGCTTTGATCTGCACTTCCTCATATCAGCTCATGCATTTCTGGGTCTGTGGCAGTCCTCCCTCTTGTAAATGAATCAGCCTGCCTCCCTGAGTGATAATAATCATAATTTAGAGCTGGATCTGGACTAACACTCTTTTGAAATGAAAATGAAAATGAAATGAAAAGAAAGCAGGGTGAGTGTTTATCATAGTAATCAGGTTGATTTAGGTTTGTGTATGTGAGGTCTGAATGGCTGGGAGAGATGAGCGGAGAACAATGGGCTGAAATGTGGCAGCATGGCCGATCAAAGCAACCCATGGCCCTCTGCTGCTTTGTCCATCGTGCCTTGAGTTCTAAACTGTTGCCGCTGATAAGTACAGACAGATCACCTTTTATCAAATGTCTCACTGCACAGACTGTATTACAGCAAGCCATCACCCATGTCGACCCGTGCCTCGCAGAAAAAACAGTCTTGACTTTTGAGGTCAACTAGAACCAAGTGAAGAGAGTTCAATTTATTTACGGTGTCCTGACAGGGCTTAATAGAGCAAGAACTTGTGGGTCACTGTACTCTCTCAATCACAAATACCACTTTACACAGACACGCTGGCAATGCTGCTGGTGCCAGACCCAGTGCCCAGTTTGCCCCCGTTCCATGTGTAGCCAACAAAGAAAAGCAGAAAAATAGTCTCAGCTATGACTCTTTATACCTACTGGTCTCAAAATAGGAATGTCAAAGGCTGAGAGTCAGTATAATATACTACACTATCACAAATCAAAACTAGACTGACTCCATTAGAAATCTAGACTAAAAGTGCTTGAGTGAATCTATTCTATTATAAAATGACTCTATTTAAAAAATAATATGTATGAATATATTGGATAGATGTTATAATTGATAAATATTTAATGTTTTACAGCTATACAGTTGCTGGGACTTTAAAATAGGTTTTAAAAACTAGTAGTAGGACATGTAAACATTGAATATGATGCTCTATGTTTGTCAATATAAAGGACCTCTTTGCCTCAGAAGACATCTTTCACTCTCTACCATATTTTCCGGACTATAAGTCGCATTTTTTTTTCATAGTTTGGCTGGTCCTGCGACTTAAAGTCAGGTGCGACTTATTTATCAAAATTAATTTGACATGAACCAAGAGAAATGAACCAAGAGAAAACATTACCGTCTACAGCCACGAGAGGGCGCACTATACTGCTCAGTGCTCATGTAGTCTACCACTGAAAACATAGAGCACCTTCTCGCGGCTGTAGACGGTAATATTTTCTCTTGGTTCTAATTAAATGTGACTTATAGTCCAGTGCGACATATGTTTTTTTTTCCTCATCATGACGTATTTTTGGACTGATGCAACTTGTACTCAGGTGCGACTTATAGTCTGAAAAATACGGTAATTTACCGTGCTCAGAGAGTATGTGGAGTGCTCTGCAAGTTTTGTCACTCAGAGCAGCTAACCTAACACTAAAGGCTGCCAGTTACGAAGCAGACACTGGGTAGTGGACACTATTAACCTGGCTTATGCCACAGTGGGCTTACAGTGTCCTATAGGAGTAAGGGGCCATTCCACTAGGGGAATTGCCACCTCCTGGGCTTGATCCTGAGGATTTTCTATCGATTTGATATCTGTGCGGCCGCTGGCTGGTCCCCACCTTCCACCTTCACCAGATTTTATAATTTTTATAAATTACCTTATTCTCTCTAAGAGTGCAGAAGGTCATGTTATGTAGTCCCCAGCTTTGTGGCTGCTGACACATATTAGCTCATGTCTACATGAGCCCTCAGTACGGGTGCTCCGGGGCAGGGCTCGCAGAGCAGCTACGTTCGGCACTTGCTTATAACAAGGCACTTTTGGATGCATTCCCAATCAGTGTTTAATGCAAAAGGAGAGACTGTTTGAAAGGGAACTCGAGTCAATGACTGTCGCTAACAGTCAATAGATTCTGAAGAATGGCTCTCTGAGACAAATTATACAGCGTTTAACGCAACACTCATTCCCTTATCTCAGGGAAGCAAGGTTACTTTAGTAACCTAAGCGTTACTGTTTTTAGAGGAGTGAATGTGTTCCTACACAACAGGTGGAATGTTAATATCTATACTAGACAAACAAGTTATATGTAAGTCTACACTGTAACATTTCTATTCTATATATACATTTTGTAGAGAAGCTCTAAAATATTTACATTTTATTTTTACATGTATTTGTTTAATAAATTATCAAGGTTGTAAATTGGTTAACATTTTAATAAAAAAATATATATATATTTTTTAATTGTAGTATATACCAAATATTAATATTAAACACCTAATATTAACAATATTAGATAGCTATCTAACCAGCACGGATGCTAGGGAAAGTTGACATACATGCGATTTTGTACTGTGAACCCATTCATGGGCATTACTCCACTGGCTCCCTTAATCAACTTCAAATGATTGTTCATCCGATTGTGAAGTACACTTTAGATTCATGAAATTTATTGAGTCTTTTTACTGACTCATTGTTTAAACTTTACGTCAGCTTAAAGATACACATTCACAACATAGTTCCGTTATTGCAATCAATTAATAATGGTATTCCAAAAAAAATAAAAAATCAATAACCTGGCTTAATATTTGTCATTGTTTTCCATATGAGATCCAATTGCATGGTTGAATTGATAATCATTACATCTTATTTTACTTTTTAAGTTGCACAGAAATAATTGAATGGTATTTAAATGGACCAAATACTATATGAGTGACTACAGTGATATGCAATTTTGCAGCTGGACCAACACTAATATGTCAAAAACCAGCTCGGAAATTAATGCCGAAACCAGCTCAAGGGTAGACCTCAGCATAACGCTGTCTTTTAGAAGGTCCAAGAAGTATTTCAACAATGAAGCAAACACCAAGATGACCCTCCCCAGACACACTCAATCATTCTCACCACAGCAAAGGAGCCCAAATCTCAGAGAAGTGAAGAGGTCGTCATTAGTCACTGGAGAAAACGGGTTGGCCCATACATCACTGGCCTGTTAACCCACTTCTCTTTACAGAAATTTCTTAATTTGGACCTGTGCTCAACACATTATATCCTTACGCTTCTTTTTATGGGCTGGAGAGATAAGATTAATCATATGACCTCTTTGGGATGACATTGACAAAAATCACAGCCATCAGAGCTCCTCTTGGTTTAAAACCAAGAAACTTCTGTCCTCACTGGAGAAACGAAGATCGTGATTTCTTGAGAAGCTTTAGTTAAAGTGTAAAGTGGTCATTGAATTCTTACCAACTGCTTTTCACTGAACCATCAGGGTGAGTGTGGAGCACATGAGTAACCAATTAATCAAATTACAGTTAATAGAGTAGAAATCATAATTGCTTTTGGCCTCGTCAGTTTCTTGGCAATGGATACATGTAATTACAGTTATTAATCAGTCCACTGGATGAAAAGGTGCTTATTTTATTGAAAACTAATTATATGTTTTTAGGTTTGACAGCTTAAGGAGGTGTCTCCAAAAATATTTTGCCATTAGCGCACACTATACACACACTATTCATTAAAAATAAAGTTTATTCATTGGTCTACAGTTCCTTCAACAACAATGGAACGTTTCCATTAAAAAGTTTTTATAATGGAAAAGGTTCTAAAATAATTTAAAAAAATGGTTCTTTTAAGAACTGTTCACTGAAAGGACCTAGAAAGTGTTCTTCTATGGCATCACTGCAAAAACACGAGATGGTATTAAATATACTGTAAATATCATGAGATGGTAGAAATGTATCAACCAGTATTCTGGTATACTGTTTATACCACAAATATTTAGAATATAAAGGGACAGAAATTTGTGAGCAACCAAGAAACATGGAGGTCGTAATACAGAATGTGACTTATTGTAAAAATATATATATATATATATATATTATTTACATTTGTGGTAGGAAAGCAATGACTCAACTTGCTGCATTCATACAGAATTCATTTGATGTGCTTCCACTGAGACTCAACTGAATATTCATGCTATACGTCCATCAAGTTATAAATAAAAATGGAAAATAATCAAAGGAGAACAAAAATGCTATAATTTACCAAGAACTGAACTCATCTGATTATCCAAAAATACCACATGTTTATTTACTATAAAAACCACAGGGTTGAATTTCCTGACAAAAATAACTGTATTGTAAAATGTTACCGTGGTATAAAATCATAGCATGGAATAAGATTTTGGTAAACCATCCACCCCATTCAATGTCAAGATTGTTCTGCTGTCTCTTTCTCTATGTCTGTGTATTTTTGGAAAAGAAGTTTTATTCTGTGTTCCAAGTCCCACTCAGCCGGTGATATCAGGCCAGGTCGCTTCTACATCACACTTGAGGGCGAGAGAAGAGAGAGATAGTAGATGTGTGAACACCAAACTCAAACACGCACTCCTCTCCATGCTGTCTGTCTCTCATCATACAAGATATGCTGTGTCACAGCACGAGTAATGCTACAGTCACGCTCATGCTCACTTATACACACAGCTAAAAGAAGGCCTGGACTACAACAGCCCATAACACTGTCTTCATTAACACAACATTAGTGTATTAGTGTGTGTGTGTGTGTGTGTGTGTGTGTGAGAGAGAGAGAGAGAGAGCGAGAGAGAGAGAGAATCAAAGGACTAGTTTGAACTGAAAAACTAGAAGACACCGGGTGCTTGCTAATTGTGTATCACCATTTGAACATTTTGAATATGCTGACATGAAATATTTCAGTCAATTAAGGCTTTAACTGAGCACTAAGTAAACTGTCACTTATTATAAAGTTTTACACAGTAAATAAATTAATAGGCCTATATTTAAAAAAATGTGATTACAAAATAAATTCTGTTTTAATTTCCATGGAGAGGGTTGTTGCATGGATGTGACATATTGTAATCACATGACCAGTCAAATACTGCTCGCTTTACCTTTGTAACCACCCAGTTCCTGAGCGCTTTTGTTTGCAGAATATCTGAATCATGAATAACAGTCAATAATTCAGTTCTTCTTATTTTGAGTTTTATTCCACTCAGAAAGACTTCCAGCAGCTACATGTTTGTAATAGACAAATCCATTACTAAAGGGTTGGTTCACCCAAAATGAAAATTATGTCATCATTTACTCATCCTCAAGTTGTTCCAAACCTGGATGAGTTTCTTTCTTCTGTTGAACACACAAAAAAAGTTATTCTGGCCGTAGTTGTTGACTTTTCCCTTATCCCTAGCATTTTTCCCTACTATGGAAGTCAATGGCTTCTGGCAACTATTTGTTTACCAACATTCTTCACAAAACAGCCCCAATGCTCATGTCTCTTATTGGTTTGGAACAACATGAGGGTGAGTAAATGATGACCAGATTTGGGGGGAACTATCCCTTTAAAGCAATTTAACTTCAAATCATTTGGACTGTTTGATTGGTTGATCTGTGCATATTTCTCTACTGTTTCAGATGAGATAATATAATGTACAGTGGACTCATTTTAGATTAAAAAAAAATCTTTATGGATTTGTTTCTTACAAACATCCAATTTTTTTCACTTCACAAGACATTAACTGATGGACTGGATTGGTGTGGCGGCACCCATTCACTGCAGAGGATCCACTGGTGAGCAAGTGATGTAATGATACATTTATACAAATCTGTTCTGATGAAGAAGTAAACTCATCTACATTTTGGATGGCCTGAGGGTGAGACATTTTCATAAAATGTTCACTTTTTGGGAGAACTATTCCTGTAAACACAACAGACTGTCACTGAACATCATTGTGGTTAGAAGTCTTGGATTTCAAGTTGGAACTGATCACATATAACTTTAGTAGCATTCATTAAGTTAAGTAGAATGGTAACTGTTACCATTGAGATTTCACTGTGCCACCCAGTGCAACATGAAATAAACTACCAACATTATCTTGGTTGGCCCTTGTGGTAGTTGTGGCTGGTTAGGTGAAACACTCAGATTTCAATGAAAGAGAGAGCTTTGATCGCTTGAGGACACAGCGTTTTGGAAGAAAAGTATGAAAAGGGAGCAAAGAGAGGCCGTGTACGTATATTAAATCTATTAGTTCCAGAAATACAAAGAACAAAAACTAGAGATTCAGGACATTTAGTGCAAATGAAAACCCAATCTTGTCTGTAGCAGCATGTGTGTAAATGAGCACAATGGAATGGTCCTTCCGTGTTTCTTTTCTTGTCCCTGTCATCCTACGTTCCTGCTCTCCTCCCTCACTGCTTCCTTTCTCAGCCCTCTTCCAAATCTCTTGTTGCTTCTTATTTAACCATGGTGCTGACACAGATATCGGACAGAATGGGTAGGAGTTGCATATAAACTGTATTTTTGCAGCTCTATGTTCTCTGTTTATTATAGTAGCTTACCTAGTTTTTTTTTTTTTTTTCTTAATGAGCATGTATTCTATTTATCTTGCATTATGCATTGTTAATTTCCTTTTATTTGACAGTGAATGGGTGCCGTCAGAACATCACAATAATCCTAACCCTAATCCACACCACTTCCAGTCCACCAATTAATGTTTTGTGAAGTGAAAAGAAGACATTAGTTGATGTACTGGAGTCCTGTGGATTAGGGTTAGGATTATTGTGATGTTTTCATCAGCTGTTTGGACTCTCATTCTGACGGCACCCATTCACTGCAAAGGATCCATTGGTGAGCAAGTGATGCAATGCTAAATTTCTCCAAATCCGTTCCTATGAAGAAACAGATTCATCTCGGTTGCCTGAGGGTAAGCACAATTTCAGCACATTTTCATTTCTAGGTGAACCATAGCTTTAATTGTCTCCCTTTACTCCTTCAAGATGACACTGTTTGTGTGTAAATAATGTATTCACTTTCTTCCCCCACCCTATTCTTCATCTCATTTTCTCTTTTCTTCACAGTGGGTGATGAAGTGTATTCTCTCAGGTGAGTGTGAGTTTGTGTGGAGGGTCAGGGAACATTGATTCATGTTAGCACACAGCAGATCAACACTGATTTGCACACGTCTGTCTCTCACACTCTCACTTTCACACTCTCTTTGTATTATAGGAGACCTTGTACGTCACTGATTATCAAGTACCTCTAAATCCAGCCAGAAATGATAGAGAGCTGGAGAGGGATGTGGACAAGAAAATAAATGTGTAGCAGCACTCAGCATAAGGGTTGCAGTCGACCGCAGAGTAGATCTGAATATTTAATGTCCCCTTTGGTTGTGATCTAGTGTTAGCGTTATGATGCTGCAATTATTGGAGAAAGATGGGGGCATGTTCACCTTTCACAGTAAGGAAACAAAGGCATGATTTGTATTCAAAGAGTCTTGTGCATACATATTACAAACTAAATTTCAAAGGTTACATTAGGTTAACTGCATTAACACTATGGACAAAAACATACCTAATTCAAGTATGAGATGTAGGCATGAATGCTTGGTCAACACATATCATGTACATGTGATGAAGTTTACTCTCTTTCAGTTGACACCACACATTCTTGTTCAGCAATATCCTGTTTCATAAAAATATGTCACATTACAGAGGTATAATGAGTTGCCAACACCATTTCAGGTTGACTTTAACGTGTTCTTGAACCACAAACTCAGCACTCATGGGGGTGTTCAAGAGTTACATTGAAATATTATTTGCCATTTAACGAATATGTTATTATTCACGTAGCTATCACTGAATATATTTACAGTATGAGCAAGATTCTCTTTAAACTCATGACCTTTGATGACGTTCACACTAATGCCTGCTATAGCACCCCTAGTGGCAGCATTGTGGAAGTTTATTAAGAAATTAATAATTTATTAAGCAAGGATGTATTCAATTGACTGTAAAGACATTTATAATGTATCAAAGAATCCATAAAAATTAGGCTACACACCACAACTGTTTTTATCATTTATAACAATCCATGTTATTATCATATGAGAATGATTTCTGAAGGATCATGTGACACTGAAGACTTAAGTAATGATGTTGAAAATTGTTTTCAATTGTAATAATTTTTCATAATATTACTATTTTTTTTACTATATTTTTGATCAAACGGGTGAAGACATGATCAGCATAAAAATCGTACTTATTCCAAACGTATGAAAATGATTGTGTGCATGTAAAGCATGGTTCTGACCTACATTACATTTTACAATTATCTCTATAAATGTTATTAATAACAGTAACACTCAGGGAACAATATGGATTATTAGCATGCATATTGGTCGCATATTGGTTGTTTATTAGTACTTACAAAGTACATGTTAATGCCATCACCAAATTTTAGATCCCTTAACTGAACCCTAAACCTAAACATAGCTACTACAACAACTTCCTTACTTACCATCAATAAGAAGTTTATTAAAGAAAAACTCTTAATCTAAAGTGTAACCTATTTATTAAATTATGTCTGTAAGCATACTCATTTTTAAGTAACTACTAGTCTATTTCCAAACTGTACATGTAATGTAAGATGTCTCAATAGCATTTGCAAGTGCACAAGTGCATTCACGAAGTCGAGCAGAATTTGAACTTCGCAGCTCATTGACAGGAACAGAAAGACACTTCACATGATGGCAGCTAAACGCCACAGAAGTACAGCTTCAGAAAGTACCACACAATCCAATCAGCACATCTCTGAACCGAGCTCAACAAAAATGCTAAATCACAGATTTACTGCCATCAGGAGGCTGCTTGCATCCAAGCCCAGTGCACAAATAAGTATAACCTGATATAAGAAGCACAGAATCTGAGCCCTGGAGCACCAAACGAAAACAAATGGTCCATTTTACACTCTACCTGATCCTAAAGGTTGAGAAAAAGCCAAGTGTTCCTTCAAGACAGAATGCTTGTCTCTAGCTGTTGTATGTGATGCATTATATACTTGGTTTCGTTATTTTCACCTCCTGCGCCCAACAAAACATAACAAATATGTGCAGCTACTTGAAATATGGATCAGAACAACAAAAACTAACATCAGATCTCTGACTTCACTAAAAGATCCACAACAATTCCTACATGCTGCATCCTGCTGGGCTTGTACCTGGCTTTACCACGGTATTCCAGTGGCACTTCACAGTGTTGGATATATTGAAGGAATAGGAAAAGCCTATTCTAATCTATGGCCATCCTGTTAAACCCGACTCAACATGGCCTTTGACAAACATCAGTGAGTAGGCTCCAAATAGTCTGGCAGCTGTGAACAGACCTCCAAATCGGATCTTTTACTGTCGTCCCATAGCTCTCTCAAATGGACGAGTCGACGTACTTAAATCAGTGAAGGGTTTTTTCCCACCCTTACGGCCTTCAGGCACTTTATGGATTTAACGTATCGACTCAAACGTGTCTGACAGGGATCACTGCTCCAGAGTAGATGTCTTTAAACATCTATACATAAACACTTTATGTCTGCTTTAAAATATATGTTCAAAATCAGTGAACAAGGAACCGTTTGTGTTAAACAGTGCATTGAAAACCTTGCATTAAGATCTTAATTCATTCAGAAGATCTACATTCAACCACTAAAAGACAGTAATGTCCATAAACATCTATAAAGCATACACACTGAATAATGTATTTTACTGGTGGGAATAAAGATATTACGAATGGGAGGTTAATGCAAGGTTTTTCAATGCTCCATTTAACACAAATTGCTCCTTATTAACTGGTATTGGACACCATATTTTTCTTCTAGAAAGTCGCATTTTAAAGTATGCAGTGGAGGGAAACATACCCATAATCAGATTAAAAAAAAAAAAAAAAAAAACGGTTCTCATTTAAATTAAAAGAAGAAAAAAATAAAAATGCAATGGCATACAGTAGAGGCATGATGGAAATAGACCACAGATGCAGGAGTGAAAATAAATGCAGCACGAGAGGTTTTGCAACATTCATGCAATGCACAGAATGCCTCATCAAATTCAATTTGCATTAACAAATGTATTCAAACAAAACATAAACGATTCATGCATAAACGCTGACAACACTTACCGGCAAACAGCGAGCAGAAAGAGGTTCGTGATCGGTTCGGTCGGTCAGATAATGCTGTGTTTCTGTCGTGTCGTTACAGATAATGTCATTGTTTGGGTTTCTTTGATGTTCGCGTGCCGGTGTCTGGACGGAGTTGCATGCACAGAAGAGCGCGACGGAGCGACTGACGGATGAGCGAGCGAGCAGCGCGCTCCTGGTCCAGCCTCCTCACAGCGCGCGCGTCTCGATGCTTACACACCTGATCCATTGGGCCCTATCGGGGCAGGTGTGTAACCATGGAGACGTGCTAGCGGCGATGAGACCGGATAAAAACGGTCTCATCGCCATCCAGTCCCCTGGTGGCGCGAATTACACTGCATAACCACGAACGCTTATTAGGACGCGTAATGAACTTATTCTCATCAACATCAGCATATTGATCCTGGCCAGACACACAATTACAGTGCTCTTGTTCACTGTCTTCTTCAGGCTTGTTTCTCCTGAAAATGGGAACGTGCATAGTCCTGATTCAGAAGCATAAAGATTGCCTAAAGGTCTCACCTCACTTGGATTAAGAGGTTTATGAATTATGAGGATCTAAATGAGCTGACAAGGCTGTGATAGTCACCTGGAAAGTGAGTACTATTGGATTAATGGAGGTCCAGGCTCGAACCTGCCAAAGTGAATTAAAGCAACAGCCATTTTTGCCCCTGGACATGAGAAATCATTGCTGAAGCCAGTGTTATCGCTGTGTGAGTGGGAGAACGTTCCTAATGTTTATCCTGCGAGCTAGGGTCACATGCATTGACCTCAGACCCACTCATAAACCAGCAATCTGACTTGTACCATCCCTTAAAACATACTTGGAAAAAACTGTGTATTATTCTATTTTTTTTTTTTTTTTTTTTTGCATCGTCTGGAAAAATAATAAACCTAAATACCATAAAGATGGATAAACTTTTCCAGTAATAAATGCTGCAGAGTAGGAATGGAAACCCATATTTATGATCCTGGATTTAAGAAATAGTTTAGGTTACTGATAGTTTTACTATAACAGAGGTCAACATTGAGGAAAAGAAGCATTCTGAAGCAGACTATGCAGGTTTTTATTGTGTGTTGGAAGTGGTAGTTCAAGGAACATCTGATCAATTCCTCAAGTTTATACTGTTATAATTAGCATGTGTAGTGCAAATATTAGTGTTATCATTGTTATCAGCAATGCCAGTCATGGGGACATCTAGACATATTGCATGTTTACTACAAGAACAATAGTTATAACATTATAAATAGTTTTCTTTGTGATGTTTGCATAGTGTGCTGTATTAATGATCCCTGATGAGGTCTTACCAGAATACCAGTTGCTAGGTCTGTTTATGGAAATAGGATTAGGTAGGAAACAGTGATCATTTCCTTGTTGCAGACCCTCTTTAACGGGGGGCATCTGGTTGTATCATGATGAAATTCATGTTATAATTGTGGGGCTGTGTGGTTTTGCACCGTTCATAACTGTTTCATGTTTTTGTCTTCTTAAACATTCTGTTTTGTTTGTTTAATTAAAAAAAAAATAAAAGATCATAACAAATCAGAATGCTGTGAACAAAATTTGTTTTGAGTTTTCAGATTATGAGAAATCAGATAATTGGAAATCAGAATACTGTCAACAACATGTAGTTTTTTTTTTTTTTTTTTAGTTTGTTTTTTAAATAAATCTGAATGATGTGAACGAATGTTTTGTCTTACTTTATTTTGCTCTTGAGAAATCAGAATGCTTTGAACATAAGTGTTGTTTTTGTGCTGTAAATATTGTTTCGGTTTTGCTTCGCCTGAGTTGAAGTGGTTTTGTTTTGTTCTTGAGAAATCAGAATGATGTCAACAAGGCTTTTGTTTTGCTTTGTTTTGTTTTTGAGAAATCTGTTGCGAGAAATCAGATTGATTGATTTGCTTTCACATGATGTAAACAAAAGCATTTTGTTTTGTTTATCCTTACCTAGATTTGCATTTGTTTTGCTTGGTTTGATTTTTTTAAATATATATATATATATATATATATATATATATATATATATATATATATATTTTTTTTTTTTTTTTTTTTTTTTTTTTTTTTTTTTGAGAACTAACCAGAACTGAGTGGCATTAAAATGTGTTATGATATATAAATGTTTCCTGTTTGGATATATTGTAACATGATTCAAAATAAATGTCTGCACAGACTTCATTTTGATTGTAGGTGAAAATATTTTGCACCTTTAACAAATGAATTATCCATATTTTGATACTGATGATTGACTGTGCTATAGGCAAACTCACACAGTGTTTGCTGGTAAGACTTATGACTACATGTATGTAGTTTGTTGGTGGTAAATGTTGCTGAAATGAATAGACATGACTAGCATCTGCAGCATAAACGTGAGGTCGGCTAAAATTCACCCCCATTCAGAGCAGTTCATCTTAAACTGCAGTACAGTGAGACCTCTGAGCCAGACGATACATATAGCCTACCTCCTACACACAATCAATACAGCAATTATAAGATGACAGGAGCAGATTCAATATACACTAACACAGCATCTTCACATTCGAGCTCATCACATCCAAATCGCCGCTTTCGTCGCGGTTAATCTGGTTTTCGTGAAACAGTGCCCTCTGCTGTACACACACACACACACACACACACACACACACACGCACGCACGCACGCACGCACGCACACACACACACACACACACACACACACACACACACACAGGCTATATTTATTTGATCAAAAAATACAAAAGAAACAGTAATATATTATTACAATTTCAAATAACTGTTTTCTATTTAAATATATATTACAAAGTAATTTATTTCTGTGATCAAAGCTGTATTTTCAGCATCATTGCTCCGGTCTTCAGTGTCACATGATCCTTCAGGAATCACTCTAATATTTCGATTTCCTGCTCAAGAAACATTTATTATTATTACTATTATTATTATCAATGCTGAAAACAGTGCTGCTTATTTTAAATGTCTTTACTGCCAATATATTGTTAATATAATGTATAGTTTCTGAATAAACGTAAATATATTTTAGTCAGATGTTTTATTGGAAAATCAACTTCTGCTGATTTGAGTGCAATATACTCAAAAAAAAAAAAAAAAAAAAACCTTGCCATTTAGTTTAGTTCCTTCATATGTAATGGGTTCAGATCTAAATAATTTAATCTAGTATGCTCAATTTAACATTATAACATTTGTCAAGCATAAAATTTCTAATGTGAGAACTTCTTTTTTTTTTTTTTTATAGCACTTAATCTCTAAATGTACTCTCCTAATGCAGTCTCTATGACTGTTCAAGTCTGTTTTCGTACATCTTGTTTGTTGTATTCCTTAGCTGTAGTCACTCTGGATAAAAGTGTCCGCTGTATATGCAAATGTCAAAGCTTTTACAAAACCCTATAATGGAAAAAACTCTTCCTATAATGGAAAAAGGTTCCCCACAATATGTGTGATCAGTTTGTTCTCATCACAGTCTGTGCCCTTCACACAGTCAGCAAGAGCTTCTGACGTGCAGAGTTACATCTTCAAGTGTCCTCTGAAGTCAAACAGACCCAGAAGCTGTGAAGAATTTGTCTTGCAGAGAAAGTGAGCTGTATGCCTTTGAAAGCCCTCAGGACTCTGAACCCCGACAGCTGAACTTCCTCCACCCTCTTCATCAAACCTGCTTTTACCTTTAAGTCATAGAAACAGTCAGTAACTTCGCCTCTTTAAAGAAATAGTTTGCCCAAAAATGAAAGATCTGTCAGTGTATACTCATACCTCATGTTTTTCCATACCTGTTTTACTTTCGTTCTTCTGAGGAACATAAAAGAAGATATTTGGAAAACATTTATAATCTTCTGATGATCTTTCGGTCGATAATGAGTTATATTTTGATCTGTTTATTGTGTGACTTCAAGCAACTTGGAATACACTTTTAAAAATGAAGGTTCTTTGAAGGAACTTTAGTATCCATTAAATATTTCTAATGTACAGAATGTTCTTTTTTTTGTATAGTGGAAAAGGGTTTATAGTAAAAAGGGTAGATGGTTAAAAATATTTAAACTAAAACATTTTATTTTAAACTGTATACTGAAAGATTCTTTGGTGAACCCAAAATGTTTCTTTTATAGCATCCCTGCACAAAAACCCATTGGGAACCTTTATTGTTAAGTGCACAGAGTACACGATTCATATAAACCACCTTTTTTATTGTATATTTTTAAACCCATTAACTCACTCAGATTTTGCATCGAGTTCAAGTTAGTCATACAAATACTCCATGTTGACCAACAGAATCACAACATTACAAACTTTGATTCAAAGCTTAAAAGTATTTGAAAATCTGACAAAAAGACAAAGGCTTAAGAGTGTGTGGGAAATCTGAATTGTGATAAAAATGATAAAAATCCATTCACTCCTTTTTTAAATTCCCAGAAACCTAAACGGTCTCAATAATTAAGCCTCTGCTTAGGCCCCGCCCACGACTGCTGACGGACTCTCTCATATTAGCATATCTCCGCCCTCAGCTACTGTCCGCTATGTGCTCCACGCTCAAGCAGCTGACAACAGCGTCTTGTAAGCAATGCAGGAGGTTTGGATTCAGGAATGAATGTGAGCCTTCAATTTCTCTTGACATCAGATCTACCGAGGAGGCAGTGGATTAGTTTAGTTGTTGATGGTAATGTGCCACTGAATACACACAGAATGGAAGAGAGAGGCGGGGTGAGCAGCTGCTCATTATCATTTAAAGAAACATGCACCGAAACGGGTCGCTGTGAGCAGAGCTGTTTTTGACAAAGTAAAAAGGGTGTTGTTTTACACGACCACTGAGGAATTTTAACCAAATTATGTTTAAGAAATTTAATGAAGACCCTAAAGAATCAAAATGGACATCTGATGTCCCCCCTTTTAAGTTATTGACCAAATTTGATGAATAGAATGTCCCTTTGAAGAATATGAATTCTTGTTTTTCCTTTTGGAATCCAACTGTTGCATTCTATTCCACTGACAACAGACCTTTTTGACCGTGACCTTTAACTAAAATGTTAATTTTTCTTGGGTGCACAACATCTTTTAGGCATCATTTGGGATTTCAAAAGGTCCCAAAAAAATGAATTTGCTTTAAAAGTAAATAAAGAAATAGTATTTAGGAATCATAAACTAGAAGCAGTAAGTGGAAAGATGGTGAGGAGACTGGATTTTAATTATAATGTTTATTTTATTTAAATAAAACACAAGGTTCCAATTAGCCGCCTGAGGCTAAAAGTTGAAGAAAGTGTGGCTTTTGATACTGTTATTTCTATACAGTCACCAAACATGGACAGTGTGCCTATAACCGTATGCAAACTCAGCAGGCTGTGCCACAGAAAAACAATTCAAGCTACAAGGTTTTAAAAATCATTTTCTTGACGTGAGAACTGGCAAAGAGTTATCACACTCTAAAAAATGATGGATTGTTTCAATCCAACTTTGGGTCAAATATGAACCAACCCAGGCTATTTTTTTTTTTATGAAATGTTTAAACCAAAGGCGGGGTTATTTAATATTTGACCCAAAGTTGGGTTGAAGCAACCCAGCATGATATGCTTCCAAAACAGTTTTGTTCTTTCGTCAATATTTTCCCCCTTCAAATCAAATGACGTCCTCCATTCACGCACACATCTGGTTTGTACGGTCACAACAACACAATGCTTTATTGCCATGTGAACAGACAGCAGGTCAGCCTGACATATTCACTTGATCTTCAAACACATCTCCCGCGATGGCCAGCAATGTGCTCTTACAATGCAGTGCTGGTTTAGATAGCAGTCGATGGCTAGGGCTGTGTGCCGATTCGGCTCCAGAATCACACATGCATGGAATGGAAACGAAATGGTGCAGATATTCAAGCATTTAAAACAAAAGAGTATGATTATTGCAAACCCTTCACTTACCAAAACCAGCTTCATCTTTGACTTAACTACTTGGTCTTTCGATATAAGGTGCAGTATAAAAGGTAGCATTGTTACTTTTAAAGCCTTTTTATATTAATCATGTATTATTATGTTGGGTGCCAATGGTTGATCTCATGAGATGAATAAATCAATATTTTTGACAAATCATGCTTGCCTGTCATTTGGACAAAAAGTTGATTATTGTTATTCATAATCAGTGAAATCATAAATGCATGCTTTTTTCGCCACAACAGCCAACGTACATATAAACATGTATGGTAATGTGAACGGATACACTCTCTTTGGGCAGATTGATTTATATATTTGAGGTTTGGTGTTTTATGACCGAGATATGTCCTGCTTGTATAAAACCATGCTTTTAGGTGAATCTCAAAAGCGGTCAATTTCATATTTCCTCCCAAATTAGGTTCAAATAAAATAAAGATTGGTTCACTATATAAAAACGCTGCTGCAATTAGTTCTAACAGCTTATTATATTAAATTAACAAATATCTATATAACTGGTTAACTCAACTTATAGTTGTAAGTCAAGCACAATACACTTACACTTAAGTTGAAATGACTGATTCTGTTGAATTTTAATTTGTGAAAGCTAATTATCACAGCGATCATTTTGACAGTGTTTTACGCCAGTTCGATATTTTGCATTGCGACATTTTTGATGATTAAGTTCATGAATCCTCAAATTTACAATACCGTAATGTGGAAAATATTATGTAGTATGACGTTTTTGTTTATTAATCATATATACGTTGTGCATTTAGTGCATTTGTTAAAATTATTTTAATTTACGATGATTTTAATGAATTAAAGTCATATATAATACAATTACTGTATTTTCCGGACTATAAGTCACACTTTTTTTCATAGTTTGGCTGGTCCTGCGACTTATAGCCAGGTGCAACTTATCAAAATTAATTTGACATGAACCGAGAGAAATTAACTAAGAGACATGAACCAAGAGAAAACATTACCGTCTCCAGTTGCGAGAGGGTTCTAAATAAATAAATGTTTTCTCTTGGTTCTAAATAAATGCGACTTATAGTCCAGTGCCACTTATATATGTTTTTTTCCTCATCATGACGTATTTTTGGACTGATGCGACTTATACTCAGGTGCGACTTATAGTCCAAAAAATACGGTACAATTCATTAAGAAAATGTCACAATGCCACAAAAGAGGCTATTTTAATGGCCTTAAAAATACCCTTCATTCCATTACACAAAACAATGTTTTTTTTTTCTTTATTTTAGTAAGACATTTCTTCCTTTTATTTTAGACGCATCCCCAGTAGCATGTCCTAGTAGCATGTTAAAATAAAAAAAATGGAGAAGATTTTGAGAATAAAGTTGCAATGTCACAATAATACGTATAAAATGAAGAAATTAAATGTTTAAAAGTAATAGGTGTAAATAAATAGGATTTAATTTAATAAATAAGTTTTTTTTTTTGACATGCCACTAGAAAATGCATCTCCTCGAACCTGTGATCTGGGCTGTTGTTTGTCTTTATTAAATTTGAATGCATGTCATATAGTGACAGTGATGACGCACGTCTGACTCATGAGGGTTGTCTAATGTTTTCAACACACAGTGTGTCCGACCCAATCCTCTCCACATGGAATGTGATGGGACGGATCTGAATGGGAGTTTTACCTGAGTTTAAACCTTGTGTGATGCACCCGAAGCGAGGCCGCAGGCCGACACCGTGCCTCAAGGTGTGAAAACAAAACCTTTAGTACTATTTCTGTGTTTTTCTCTTTCTGCATCATGGTCAGAAGGTAGGAAACCTGGACAGTCGTCAACCCGTGGAGTGCAGCTCATTTCCCATAATGTACATAACACAGCAATACACGGTTTTAAATTCATACAAGCTTACTTCTTTATATATAGATTTCTCATAAATAGATATATCGATAGAGAGAGAGCTTATTCGTACTGTGGATGTTGAAAGAGAACACGACACATCATTTAATGTTAAACATACGATCAGTTTTAAATGCATGCCCTGACACTATTAAGACCTTCCTGAAAGCATCAGTCGTCTTTCTCCTTGTAAATCGGCGGTGTTTTCGAAGGCGACCCCTCGCTTTGCGCTGATTATAGTGCTCATACAAAAGCCACTTTGCTTAAATTTTAAGCAAAGGAAAGCAAAGCTGCGTTTGAAAACAGCTGTGCCGTTGCAACACGGAATCCAATCAGATGGAAAACTACCTGCGAACGCATCCACATCTTACACTAAAAAATCAAAATGGGAATTTCTGGAATGTGGCTGGACTTATCGATAGGCTAATTTAATGAATATGATTTTAATGTGAGACGCTCACTCATTTATCGAGATAACAGTGAAGCCATTTGAATTTTTGATATGCATATTCTAAAGGTCCTTCTCCCAAAACGCATCCTTCAGACGCCGTTCCCATCCAGACACCGAAGCATGGCATTGCCACATACTCGAACCCCTCGGCTGCGTTTGCGATTCTCGTTCGGGCCACAGTTGCTATGCCATGCAGATAGTAAGGATTCAGCACAAAGGTGGGGTCCATCAGAGAGAGAAGAGGAAGTTTGGGGGCGGGGAACGGACGGTCCTCTACACAGGAGCGGAGCGGAGCGGCGCGACCGAGACCAGCTCTGCCGCGTTTAGCTGACTTCAAAGTTCTGAGGCTGGGAGGCCGATTCTGAGGGCGCCTCCTGCTGTTGAGAGGGAGATTCGGGAGGGTCGTCTGTGCTCGTGCTGGTGGAGACCTGAGTGGCCATGTGATGGTGGTGGTGGTGTGAGCCGCTGGGGCCGGCCTGGCTTTCCTCTTTCGGTTGGAGGAGGGATCCCGGGAGCTTGACAGGGCAGAACGCAGAGCCCGTGGGGATGAAGTTGACCTTGTTTTTGTCAGGGCAGGAGAAAAGGGGGAGGGTGGCTGACTGTTTGGACCTATGAAAGAGGAAAGCGATTTAGGAGAAAGTTCCAAATGGGACACTAATGTTCACAGCGTGTCCCACAGCTCAGTGTTCAAGGGGAAACACTGCTTGCCAAATATGGATATTTGTGTTTTATTGAACACTGTTGCTGTGAATTATTTAATTCACTGGTGGTCCTAACTTTCAAGTCACACTTGTACACTTAGGTGGTCAAAAAGATGCCTGTTTGCACTCTTGATGTTTTAGTATTTTAACCCTTGATTGCGGTGTGCTTTTTTTCTGTACTTTAGCTTATTTGTAGATTGTACCCCAAAACAATGTTTTGGTGTGTGTTTCCTATTCATTTCCAATGGTGATCATTTCTGACCATGTATAGTAAAATCTCAGAGGAGCAATAGAGGGTTAATATAATTGTAATTGAATATAATTAAAAGCATTGCTTTACTCTCTTTAATGTCTTCATACACACACACACACACACACACACACACACACATATATATATATATATATATATATATATATATATATATACACAGTACAGACCAAAAGTTTGGAAACATTGCTATTTTTAATGTCTTTGAAAGAAGTTTCTTCTGCTCATCAAGCCTGCATTTATTTGATCAAAAATACAGAAAAAACAGTATTATTGTGATATATTATTAAAATTTAAAATAATTGTTTTTAAATTGATTATACTTTAAATTATCATTTATTTCTCTGAAGCAAAGCTGAATTTTTAGGATCATTGTCACATGATCCTTTAGAAATCATTCTAATATGATGATTAATTATCAAAGCAACAGTTCTGCTGCTTAATATTTTTTCAGAACATGTGACTCTTTTTTAGGATACTTTGATGAATAAAAAAAAGAAAAAGAAGCTATGTTTTTCAAATATAAATATTTTGTAATAACAATATACACTACTGGTCAGTAATTTGGGGTCAGTATTTTTTTTTTTAATATAAAATCAATACTTTTATTCAGCAAGGATGTTTTAAATTGATAAAAAGTGATAGTAAAGAAAATATATTATTACAATATATATTATTAGATTTTATTTTTATTTTGAATAAATGAAGTTCATTTTAACCTTTTATTGATCAAATATATTAGACCGCAGAACTATTTCCAACACTCATAATAAATCAGAATATTAGAATGATTTCTAAATGATCATGTG
Organism: Carassius auratus; assembly: GCF_003368295.1. Classification (NCBI taxonomy): domain Eukaryota; kingdom Metazoa; phylum Chordata; class Actinopteri; order Cypriniformes; family Cyprinidae; genus Carassius; species Carassius auratus. The sequence continues at coordinate 1,477,964 of NW_020527496.1, read as the reverse complement.
ATAGACTGGATGTTACATGTGACACTGAAGGCTGGAGTAATGATGCTGAAAATTCAGCTTTGCATCACAGGAATAATTTTTTTTAAGGTATATTCAAATAGAAAACTATTATTTTAAGTTGTAATAATATTTCACAATATTACTGTTTTTTTCTGTATTTTTGATCAAATAAATGCAGGCTTGATGAGCAGAAGAAACATCTTTCAAAAACATTAAAAATAGTAGGGCTGTAGCTATCGAATATTTTAGTAATCGAGTATTCTACAAAAAATTCCATCGATTAATCGAGTAATCGGATAAAAATAGTTTTTGCTTAATTAAAGTGTAATATTACTTATGCAAGAGAAAATAAGACTTCTAGGTCTCTTAAAATGAACAGCTAAGTTTCCTTTTTTAGAAATTTTTTATTTTTATTTTTTAAATGGATAGAATGCATACATCAAAAATAAACATTTAATTATTACCCATTTTTCTCTGTCTGTACTTGTACTGTGAACAATGACAATAAAGTTGACAGATGAATTAAGTGCATTTAAGTGCCATTCAGTTGAGGTTTTAAATAAAGCATTTTCTGAGATGCACATTAAACCTTAAACACATAAAACATTAATTTAATTTATCTTTTAATTATTGAAAATTAACTTAACTTTTTGGTAAACAAAAGGGGATTTACATCCACTGGTCCCTTAATGCTGTTTTATTTTTATTTTTTTGGTAATCTGTGCAGGGTTGTCCTAAGTGCCCTTAGGACCCGTATAAGGAAATTCCGCTCCATCGAACGTCACACAGACCCATACTCAAGAAAAACTTTCCGAAACTTGTGACAAGCCGGAAACGTACAACTTAATTTTTGAAACCATGTCCATGTTTAGCATGGGAATCCAACTCTTTAACAGTGTAAAAAACTCAGTATGCATGAAATAGCATTTCACCCCCCCTTTAACCGGACTCTTATTTTGACGGGTGATTGTGATGTGATGTGATACTAGTTTTACTCAAATCAAACAGTCAAAACGCTTTCTGACGCAGCGCTTGTGTCTCCTTCCGCTTTGTGGGTGACGTAAATGCGTTGTTACATTAAAAAAAAAATCATTGCGAAAGAACCTGACGTGAGATTTAAAATAAATTAAAAGAGGCTTCGAGGCAGAGGAATTTGCCTCGATCATTTTTTGTAATCGAGTTACTCGAGGAATCGTTTCAGCCCTTTAAAATAGTAATGTTTCCAAACTTTTGGTCTGTACTGTACATATATATATATATATATATATATATATAAAGGGCAAATAAAGAAATTAAACACTGGCCTGATGATGTAATGTAAAGTTAAGATCTGTGTGTGTGTGTATTTGCCACCCTTAATTTTTTTTAAATTTAAACAGCATATTTTATGTGCCATATTTTCTTCTACGCTTCTCTGATGTTTACATGTGCTATCTGAGGCTCACTAGAGAAATCCAGCTCCACTCACGTCATTTCCTCAAACACTTTGATCTTCTCGCAGCCCTCTGGAGGCTCCCGTTTGAACATGTAGCTGTTGTTGGGTTTCGGGGACGAGGCGAATTTAGGCAGGGGTGAACTGCTGCCGCTGTCTGCGGGACAGAATTACAAATATCCAATTAATCTCTAGATTAATATCAGACACCTCTCTTGATATAATACTACAAAATATAGGCATATGATTTGAACTTGAAACTGCTTCTCGGCTGGCAGTCAGGCTTGACCACCAGAGTGTAGGTCTGACCTTTGTCTCTGTCGTCCAGCATCTCGTCGGTGGAGTACGGGCTGCCGTCGTGTGAGCGGGGTGGGCACGCGGGCGAGAGGCAGGGCGACAGGCTGGAGCAGCTGCTGGAGCGTCCAGGCACTGATGACGTCTGAGTGTCTACACCGCGACTGCTGCTGCTGCGCTGCTGAGGAGGAAACGGAGCCCGCCGCCCGTCAGGAACCTCCAGCGACTGAGGGCCAGTCAGAGAGAGACTTTGAACAACCAAGCTTTATGGACAACAGTAGAATAAAATACAGCAACATGCATGCATTTCAACCTGTTTACTTAGTCTGATTACAGTATGTCTTTAGGAGTGTGTGTGTGTGTACCTTGAGCTCCTCTTTCTCTCCGTTGTCTTTGATGAAGACTTTCTCCAGCTCGTGGTTGATGCCCTCCATGCTGCTGGGAACCCTGGAGATGGAGGGCTTTGGCACTGTGATGTTGGCCAGTGGCATCTGTGCTGGCTTCGACATGGACGACTGAACATGGAGACGACATCAACTTATAATTTATAACCGCACAGAATCAGCGGGATGTATTTAGTGCATACACTGAGGTAATGTGTGTGAGGGTGCGGACCGGAGCTGTGCTGATGGTAGTGGCAGTAATGGAGGCGCTGCTGCAGCAGGGGAGGGGGGAGAGACGCTCTTTACTGTCCTGACACTGACGGCCTCCACCCTGCTTACTGCGCTGCAGCTGGAGCCTGAGCTTAGCAATCTGAAAGACAAAACCAGAGAAAGATTCATTATAAAGTGAAGAGGAAACAACAAAGATACAAATAAAACAAGTAAAATCAAATATTATTATAGGGAAATAAATCCACTTATGCTTGAATAAATGAGACAATGGCTAGGAGAGAGAGAGAGAGAGGTACAGAATTGGAGCTGGGACCTTAAGGTGTGCTAAATGTCAGAGTGCTTTATGACATGCCAAAATAAGAATACAAAAATTATAATAATAATAATAACAACTGGAAAAAAAATCAAATAAAAAAAAATTACTGGGAAAAAAAAAAACTAAATAAGTAAATAATAATAAATAATAATAATATTAAAAAAACATATAAAAGTAATAAATAAAAATTAAAGGCACAGTTTTGTTAAATGCCATAATCAATATAATCATATAAGGCACAGCCAAAATAAAATAAAATACATACAAAAATAAATAAATAAAATTACTAAATAAAACAAAAAAGTAAAAAAGAAAAGAAAAAAAAAGAAAATAAAAAAGAAAGTAACCTAAAAAAATAAAAAATAAACAAATAAAAGGGGCAGCTTAAATATCAGAGTTGCCCCTAAGACGATATAGTGCAGACAAAATAGAATAAATAAAGAAAGAAAAGAAAAGAGAAGAAACAACAAAAGATAAATAGATTAAATAAACACAGAAAAAAACAAAATACAATAAAATACCTTGAATTGACATGAGTGCTTGCTTTAACTCTGCATGGGCACAAGGGGTCAGTACAAAACCGGCAGCCATGTGAGAAGGCTCACTGATTAAAAAAAGGCAAATGCATTTCCTGATCTATTACTACAATAATTACTCATTCCAAAACAAATGACATGACAAATTCGGTTTAATTTACAACAAACACTGTCTCACCGTGACCCACTCCGCCTTTTCCAACTGGCTTGATCTCAATGTTCACCTTTGAGATTGATCTGCGTTTACTCTCTGTACATACTGTGGTAAGACAACAGAGCAAGTCTAGACTCATGCGTTCCTACTGAAAATACAATTAGCTGATTGCTGCTTCTTCATATAGATGTTTGTCTTGATAATGTAATAGAGCACTGAACTACAGGCGGCAGCACACCTCCGTTTACATTACAGATGCCAATCTAGAAACTGTGAAGACATTCAAATCAGTTGCAAATGACTTGTTGTACATCAACCAGGCAACACAATCCTGAAACAAATGCTGTGTTTGCAAAGCTCAGTGAGGAAAGAGAAGTGTTTATCTGAAGTGACAGTATATGCTCATCCTGAAAATGCTCTCCTGTAGATCCCAGCCAAGTGTGTCAATATACACAACCTAAATCCACTTAAGAGGTGCAAGGGCTTATAAGCCACTAAGTGGAAGCACTTGATGTGAACCTGGATAAAAGTGTAGAAACCGAGGACACAAACTTCCCATATGCACGGAAAGAAAGCAAGCCTGATCAGCCTTTTCTTGGAAAATCTCCCGAAAATGGCTGGAGGTGATAGGGAAGACATAAACTGGGCTGAGAGGGATAATGCTTGTTGCAGAGAGGGGAAGTGGATTGTTAAAGGGGGAGATAGTTTTATCTCGCGGCTCCCTGAATCGTCAGGGTGGGACTGAACGCCTGTGATAAGGCTAACTCTGCTGCGGCTAGCACTAGCAATAACACACCACACAGCGCAGGAAGTCTGAAGCCACACAGGAAGTTATATTTAGCGGCGGTGCATGGGTCACAGTGACTGTTAGCCTCGCGCAGAGCTGGGTAACGGGTTTCATTTTCACCGCCTCCCCCCGTATGAGCCGCTGCATCGATGAGATCATCACTTTCAGGACAGCGAGAGCTCTGTTAATAGCTGTTAGTGTGATTGCACTTTCTTGTTCTCCAAGCCCAAGGGGAAGAACTACACAGCTGCGTGCGCAAGACACACTCTGTATAGTGTTTCACTGTTAAAAGGGCGTGTGTTTTCTGCCGTGGGTGTAAGTGTACCTCTTTAAGATGGTCAGAGCTGCCCCAGGACGCCGAGCGCTGGTGTGTGCTCCCTTTCTCTTCACTCTCGGCACTCCAACATCCAGCAGTCTGAAACACAAAAACACATTTATACGACTTTCATATGATGCTAATTCTAAATAATACGGACTAACTTCATATTTTTATAATAATAATAATAATAATAATAGAAAAAAAACTATTGATATCTTAAAAATAAATTTTAATATATATTATACTGTATACTACTGTTTAAATGTTTAGAGACTTTTTGTTTGTCATTTATTCCTGTGATGCAAAGCTGTATTTTCAGCATCATTACTCCAGTCTTCAGTGTCACGTGATCCTTCAGAAATCAGTATAATATGATGTTTGCTACTCAGGAAACATTTCTGATTATTAATATTGATGTTGATAATAACAGTTGTGCTGCTTAATTTTTTTTGTGGAAAGTGATTTTTTCAGGATTCTCTGAAGTTCAAAAAAGAACAGCATTTATTTAAAATAGAAATATTTTGTAACATTAGAAATGTCTTTACTCTCCCTTTTGATCAATCTATCCAATTTATTTAATGTATCCTTACTGAATAAAAGCATTTATATAGAAAAAATCTAAAAGAAAGAAAAAAATCTTTAACCCCAAACTTTTGAATAGTACTGTACACCCTATATACTTCCTATATTTTTACCTTTGGCTGTCCCACAGGAAAGATTGGTCAGATTTAATGAACTTCTAGGGATGATTTTTGTCCTGTAAGTGTAGCTAAGTACACACTGACACACACTGATAAATCACATTCCCATGCATCCTCCTCCTGACCCGCTATTTCACACCAAGATCACAAAGGCTGCATTGTTCCTGCAATAAACGGTCACCTACATTCCTTCAAAAACAACACACTCAGTTACCATAGTGAAGACTGCAGACACATGTGGATGTGATGTTTGCACCCAGGTATGTGGTTTGTTTAGGCAGTCCAACATGCAGCACACACACTGTATAATGTAAAGCACATGTACTGTATAGGAGCGGCCCTGGACATTTGCAGGTTTTTTAAGGGCTCTGTGAGGACTGATAGATGTGAAAACATGTTGAAAAACAAAGGAAATATACAGAAAGATGAAAATGATGATCTTTAAAGCAGAACTCGTCTCTGTGGCCCTGTGAGACTCCTGCGTTCATCACACTTCAAAGTCTGGCCTTTGAAAACAGATCGACACTAGAAGGCCAACGGGAACACAGGGTCTTTGAAATCCTATGTTTTTCTTTGTTTAAGTTCTTTTAAAGGACTGACAATGACAATCCTAACACTATTTACTCCCCTTATGTTGTTCAAAACTGAAATTAGAATGTCGTTGAATGCTCAGACTGAATTAGTTTAAAGTCTTTGTTTCTTTTAATTGTGATGATTTTAGCTCACATTTAACAAAAACCCACCAATTCACCATCTCAACAAATCAGAATATGGCGACATGCCGATCAGCTAATCAACTCAAAACACCTGCAAAGGTTTCCTGAGCCTTTAATATGGTCTCTCAGTTTAATTCACTAGGCTACACAATCATGGGGAAGACTGCTGATCTGACAGTTGTCCAGACGTTCTGTTCACAGAGTGCTGTATCCAAGCATGTTAACAGAAAGTTGACTGGAAGAAAAAAGTGTGGGAGAAAAAGATGCACAACCAACCGAGAGAAATGCAGCCTTATGAGGATTGTCAAGCAAAATCGATTCAAGAATTTGAGTGAACTTCACAAGGAATGGATCGAGGCTGGGGTGGAGAAGCTCATAGCCCAAATCCAGTGTTAAGTTTCCACAGTCTGTGATGATTTGGGGTGCAATGTCATCTGCTGGTGTTGGTTCATGGTGTATTTTGAAAACCAAAGTCACTACATCCATTTACCAATCATTTTTGGAATCCCTTCATGCTTCCTTCTGCTGACCAGCTTTTTGAAGATGCTGATTTCATTTTCCAGCAGGATTTGGCACCTGCCCACACTGCCAAAAGTTGGCTAAATGACCAATGTGTTCGTGTGCTTGACTGGCCAGCAAACTCACCAGACCTGAACCCCATAGAGAATCTATGGGGCATTGTCAAGAGGAAAATGAAAAAACAAGAGACCAAACAATGCAGATGAGCTGAAGGCCACGGTTAAAGAAACCTGCGCTTCCAGACCACCTCAGCAGTGCCACAAACTGATCACCTCCATGCCACGCCGAATTGAGGCAGTAATTAAAGCAAAAGGGGCCTCTACCAAATATTGAATACATGTACAGTAAATGAACATACTTTCCAGAAGGCCAACAATTCACTAAAAATATATGTATTTTTTAATTGGTTTTATGAAGTATTCTAATTTTTGAGATTGTGAATTGTTGGGGTTTTGTTAAATGTGAGCCAAAATCATCACAATTAAAAGAAATAAAGACTTAAACTACTTCAGTATGTGTGCATTGAATTTATTTAATACACATTTTTCACAATTTCTTCATTTGAATTTCACACTTCTGTATTTTCAAATGAATTCATATGAAACCAGTGTTATTCTAGTATCACTGATATACTAAAATAGCTTTCTCAAATATTTTGAAATAGATCTGTTGTTTTTATTTAAATTTTAGTTGAATTAAAATGATGCATCTTTGAGTACTGTCTTTGAAACCAGTGTTAGTTTAGTATCACTGATATACTAAGAGTTTTTTGTTCTTCTTGAAGTTTGACAGTTCCTGCTCAATATATGAAAGTGAAAAGTGATGTTACGTTACATGTGGCCAAGTATGGTGACCCATAATTAGTGTCTGAATTAGTGCTGTGCATTTATCCCATCCAAAGTGCACACACACACACACTGTGAACACACACACACACCATGAACAATCACCCGGAGCAGTGGGCAGCTATCTTTTGGTCTTTTGGTAAAAAATCTCTTGTGTGTTTGCTATAGAAAGAAAGCCATTCGAGTTGGAGAAACATGACAGTGGAGTTAAATGTAGCAGTTTTCTGTTTTGGTTGAAATATACCTTTAAAAAAGTGTTGACATGGTCAAAGTCACCGCTGTTCACCTGATCTGACTGTGTTACTGCAGAGGAAAGCAGCATGAATCACTGTGACAAAGAGGGCGAGGGGTTTAATCCAAGACACTCCTCTATAATGGAGTGGGAAAAAAATCAGAATCCCAACAGAGCCATCGCACTAATCTATAATGCTTTTGTGCATGCATCAAACTTTAAACACGAGCTAAAATGAGAGTTGTTTGTAGTTCTTTGATACAGCTGAGTAATAAAAGGTGAGACTTGAGACGGCCTGTCCTGGTAACACCCAAGTTCTGGAAAGTGAACAAAATAATCCAACACTATTTAACTGACATGTTATACAAAACATGCATAAAGAACTTTTAATAATGTTGCATGAAATTACACACCAAGGAAATAGAGTGAAGAAAAATTTGTATTTTTAAAGTATCTCTGTGTCAGCAATGGCCAGGAAAACGGGTCAGGGGTGAAAAAGGTGAGAAGGATATTACCCCTCTAGGGGGATCCGGGGGCATGTTCCCGCTGAAGAAAAAATTTAATATTCCATATTTTAAAGCATCAATCTGATGCATTTTGAGATGCTTTTTTTGCCAACCTGGGGAGAGCTGGAGAAACGTAACTTCAGCCATGAGTAAAAAATTATCACTAATTATTATTATTATTATATTTCAATTACTGTAGCCCACTGTTCATCAGTCAAACGGCGGGAGTGGAAGGGGGATCGAACGGGAATCTTTATTGGTGTCAATTTTCAGTCTCTTTTTAATGATAGGCTTTACGCATCTGTCAATCATCCCCACTCGCTATTTGGGGGAAGAACCTAGCACTATGATTGATCGAACTCTTCTTCTTTTGCTGTTGCTTGATTTGAGGACTGCGCATGCATAATGGTGTCACCATGTTTTTGCGTAGTTTAGAGTGACAAATCGCACCAGCGTACTTTGAAGTCAAAATGCGTATCCGCTACTCAAATTGCGTACAGGTCGGCAGGTCTGCTTATTGATAGAACGGCGGAACACTCTACCTTCTGCCTTGACAGTCCCCTAACCTCAAAATCTACCTCCTCAAAAACGGTAGCATTAGCTAATAATTTTCCACCGGGTTACGGTGGGGGTAACCTGGGGGTTACGGTGGAGGCCGGCAAACATGGGGAACGACATTCCTGCAGAATCTAATCTTTTTGAATGGTTAATATGACACTCGTTGTATGCTGTAGCACACAATAAGAGGCATGGCAAAATCATTACCTTTAGACACACTGCACGCCCACAGGTGCCAAATCTCACCTTCAGTGTAGCAGCAGATGGTGGGTGGAACTGTAGAATTGTGGTGATTGTGCTCCACCTGATACACCTGCTGACATCTGATGGTAAATCAGCACCTGACCGTAGACCAGGTGTGCGTGGTATGCAGTGTTCTCAGTAGGGACTTTCCATAGTAACTGACTAACCGAATATGCTTCTCACTCTGTAATTAACAACTTAAATTGACTGATTATGCTTGACCTGCGATACAATGACCTCAAAGCTGTGAACAACAAGGACTGGCTGGTGGCTTGGGACCGGCGTGAAAGGTGCTTGGGACAGTTGATGGATCGGTCACTGGCCTGATCAGCCACGCTGCAAAGTTACCATTTGCACGTGTTTTTATGTCATGTCAGTTTGAACATTCAAGCAATTTGAAACCATTTAAGTGCAAGGCCACATGAAAGAGAACTAAATTTGGGACTCTCGTATCCTATGTTTTCTTTTGTCTGAAAACCACCTCACCTCAAACCGAATTGTGTTCTCCTTTACGTTTTCTTGCACTTTAAACCACAACTGTGAGTATTCTTCATAAACACAGTCATTTTTATCTTAAGTGAACATAAACTGTTAAGAAGGAAAACGTGTGTTAAGCAAACGCATTACAAGTAAGGCATGTTATGTACCGTATTTTCCGGATTATAAGTCACACTTTTTTTCATAGTTTGGCTGGTCCTGCGACTTATAGTCAGGTGCGACTTATTTATCAAAATTAATTAGACAAGAACTGAGAGAAATTAACCAAGAGAAATGAACTAATAGAAAACATTACCGTCTACAGCTGCGAGAGGGCGCTCTATGCTGTTCAGTGCTCCTGTAACCTCTCACTGAAAACATAAGAGCGCCCTCTCATGGCTGGAGACGGTAATGTTTTCTCCTGGTTCTTGGGTCTGAATAAATGCGACTTATAGTCCAGTGCGACTTATATTAGTTTTTTCCCTCATCATGACGTATTTTTGGACTGATGTGACTTATACTCAGGTGCGACTTATAGTCCGAAAAATACGGTAAGCAGATTACTTTTTTAAAGTAACTAGTAAAGTAACACATTACTTTTTAATTTACGAGAAAATATCCAAGTCATAGGGTTGTGACGGTGGCCGTGACAACCGCATCACCACAGTGGTCAGCTTCTGCTGGCAGTGGTGCACGTGACGCCACATACTCTATGCACACTTGTTTTGTATACAAGTGTAATAACGGTAATAGACTTTAAATCTATAGTAATTTACAAATTACCTCAAACGCCATACACAGCATTTCCTTTAGATTGGCAGGTTTGAGCGTTTATGCATTCAGCAAACTGATTTTGTGTCGGGCGATGGACCTTGGTGTGAAACCAAATGCTACATCGCCGATCTAGTGCCATCTCCATTCATGTCACCCATCCATGTTTGTACAAGTGTCTTTAAGTTCCCGTGATCACAGACATCTGGCTGGTCAGGTTTGGTGAGGCTTAGTTTCTCCAAACTGGCCAAATCCAAACGAGACGGTGATAAATGAAAGATGTTAACAATAAATGTGGCAACGATTCCTATTTCAAAGAGAGTGCGTGCAGACGAAGAAATAATGCACCCGCAGGATTTATACTTTCACCTTCGCGACACCGCATCGCAACAGGTTTGTCGAGTGTCTTCACTGGACATTTGAACTCTGTGTCAGTACCTCATAAATAGGACGAGGCAGTTTACTGTCAAAGATATGTCATGTCATGTAATGCTGCATCCAGTAAACAAGTTACTTTTTTAAATAAGTAACCCTAGTTACTTTGTTTTCCCATTTTTTGACTGACAGCTCCTGTAATAATGAATAATAAATAGAATAATTAAATATGTTAAATAACACAAATATCTTTTGTGCATTTAATTCCATTTTATATTATTTGCTGGTGATCTTCAATGATCCAATTCAACTTTTCTCTAATAAGTAAAAACTATTTGAGATAAATGTAAATTTATTATTTTATTTTATAAATTGCTAAAGAGTTTCGAACTTTCGTCTCCAGCGTCCTATTCTTCCTGCAATTCCGAATGGTTTGAGCATTGCCCTCTACTGTAGACAAGTGACATTTCCGCAAAAGTAACGTAAAGCATTAATTTCCATAAAAAGTAACTAATTGTGTATTGCTATATTAAATCTGTCCATTAAGTCTTAAAGTGACAGCAGCCTAATATACCTGCTTTCTGTATCCTTAATGTTGATCAAACAAAAAACAATCACACAATCACAAAAGAGAAAATCACTCACTGCTCTTGACTGAATAACTTCTTTATCTTTAATAAGGATTAATCCAGATTTAATTTATATTCATTGTGGTGATCCTACTGATTCAAAAATTCTAATGTGCTTTTTGTGTTCCTCCCTGTCTAGTAACTTATGAGATTCTGTGGCAGTTAGGATGCTGCCTCAGAAGTCGGCCAAGGCAACTCAACACTGAACACTGAACTCCATTACAGTCACAAATGCCTCTGATGATGTATTATGGTTTCAGAGTGATATCTGCAGTTTAGCTGTGGGTCAAATACCAGACCCCATGTGTAAGTTCTAAAAGTGTTGGTTACCAGTCTGTGGTTAATGGTTAATTTAGTGCCAATATCTCTTTAATGACAAATGCTAAAGCTACAGTAACTACAGTTTACAAATCTACACTTCTTTGAATGTTCTCACATCTTTAGACCAATGAAAGATTGAAAGATAATTTATTTATAATTATCAGTATTGCATTAAAATATTAAAGGACAGCTTGCACCAATACAAAAAAATAAAAAATAAATACTGTTTCGGATTTACCAGAAAAATTAGAGCTGAAAATATGTCTACAATTATGTTTGTGACTGACATTATTGCAAGGATTTATAGGAGTTTCACTGTAGCTGTTAGGTAACTTTCAAAAGCAAAATGTTCTCAAAATGTTTTTATATATAATATTAATACTAATTAATACTAAAATATTAAGGTACAGCTTGCACCACTACAAACCTTAATTTGTCATAAAAAAAAAATCATATTATGCATTTGTAGGAGTTTCACTTTCAAATGCTAAATTTATGAGAGAAGAGTATTTCAAGAAATCATACACCATGATTTACAGAGTTTTGCCATCGTTAGTTTACTGGTATTTGCACCATTATTTAAAGCCAAAAAGCACGTCTTAACCTATTTTGCATTTGACATGGCTGCAATAGTTACTAATTTGCACTGCTCTAGGTAGATTGTGTTGGTCATTACGTAAATAAGCTGGCTGTAGATCAGTAGATCTTTGGACTTTTTTGGATTTCTTATTTTCACAGTGAGCACTTACACCCATTGAGTTGCTATCAGCTTACAGAAATCACACAAAAATAATTCCTCAGTGACACAGCAAACACGCAAAAACTCAGAAGAATGATGGATCTATAAATGCTGTCAAGCTAACGTTTGCAAACACACCTGAACACACAGACTTTGAAGCCAGAGGGTAGATTTTGAGCATAGAGGGTGAAAGTGCTTACCTGTGTGGACTTGTCTTTCATGCATGAGGGGTTGTGCCGGTGGGATTCACGTGGCCACTGCCCTACCAGGTAAGGCCCGGTGATAGCACCCAGAGAGGAAGACCGTCTGATAGCACCTGTGATCTGCACCTGTTGCGACTTTGACCTCTCAACTGCCATAAGGATCAAACAGAAAGAGAAACAGATGGGTGATGAGCATATGGACTGGGGTGGGGGCAGCCCTGAAGTTATATCCCCATAAAATGCTACCTGTTTACTGATGGACACATAAATACTACGCATACTCAAAATCAACTACTTGGTGGATTTTCAGAACGACTCTGAACTGTTTGTTGAGATCATGTCCAACTCAAAATGGTCTTGGATGAATTAATTCACTGTTCTTGTCATAATGCATCTTGGGATTGCCTTCTGCACAAATGATAAGTGATACTGCCTTAAAATGTCACAAAGTAAAATATACAAAAAGGAATACTCCAAAAAAATTTAAATAAATATAGTGTTAAAGTGATGCGAGTTTTCCTTTCTCTTTAGAGTGTTATAAGCTGTTGGTGCATGAAGAAGATCTGTAAAGTTGCAAAGACTAAACTCTCAAACCCAAAGAGATATTCTTTATAAAAGTTTAAGAGTCAACCACAAACCCCTAAAATGGCTCATTCTAACACACCCCCACGTCTACGTCATGATGTGGGAAAATTTGCATGAAGCAACCCAAATGTTCACACAAAGAAAGAGGGCACGGTTTCGTTGTGAAACGAAAATGCATAGTTTGGCCTTCCAAAAGTGGTTAAGTTGTATGTACAACATTGTTCCAGATCAGTTCAACCCAAATATTTCGTGTGCAACACATTTTATGGAGGACTGTTTGCTGATCCTGGAAGAGAAGACTACAATTCCGACGCTTCTGACTTACAGACTGTAAGTACGTTTACAAATCCAGACATTGCGGCATGATGCAACGCAACATGTAAAAACACAATATAAGTCATTATAACCGTAATTATGCCCCCACTGGATGCAACACATTGATCGTTTGTAATGTATTTTATTGTTTTTGTCTTGTGGCGCTGGTGTTCTGACCGGGACACGCATCGCAGTATGTTAAGGTACGTAACATTTCCGTCACACGCTTGAGGTATTCGGCCAATCACATAGCACTGGATAGCTGGTCAATCAGAGCACACCTCGCTTTTCAGAACGTTGAGTTTTGTAAAAAACGAGGCGTTTCAGAAGGCAGGTGTGACGAGTGGGGCGCGGCCTAGAGCCATGGGATTGGGAAATGAGCGACACCTGCTCGCCGCTGTGGTGAACCCGCGGTGCCATCGAGCAGGGCGTAGCTGTCTGGTGCTGGGGACGCTCGAGGCGATGGCCTGGTGAGTGAGTTGCCGGGGACGGATGAACTCGCTGCCGGCCACCCGCGTGGAGTGCTAATACAATTAAGTGTCTTTAATTGTATTGAATGTGCCCTTATACTTTTTCAAAACTGTACTTGCAGGTAATATAATATTAATACAATTAAAGTTGTTTAGGTGTTTTTACTTTTCAGTTTAACTATCCTTTTACATAGCAGCATAATTAGACTACCTACATTTTGGAATTGGCTTAAAATGTCAAGAGCGCAAGTATTATGGATTAAAATTGTTGTCTAGAAAGGCACTATGTAATCAATACCTTATCAGTCCACTCTGCTCATAGCTCATCTACCATTGATGTACACATGCTACAGATGCGGGTTAACTTGTTTGCGCTTTGTGTTTAAGCAGAACATCAATCCTTGACACAACTAATAAAAATAACTCATGCACATCCCTCAGCCCACAAAGATGGAGGAAGAGGAGGAACTATGTCAAGGGCAAGCAAACTTATCTAATCAGTGACAGTCAGAGCATGACACTTTCCTACAGAAGAGATTACAATATTTACACCTCTCTATGACACTATGAATACATCTCATATACATGAATCACGTTTATGGCTTTCATGAGACAAACTCAGGTATCTGTGTACTGAAGGCAGATGCAGGCAAGCCGCTCATATCTTTACAAAAAGCAGGGACTTGGAAAAGAAAATAAATTAAAAAAAAGTTTTAAGCCCTGCTGAAAATACTTTTAAGTAAACTTACTAGTTGGTTGAATGACTAGTTGTCCATAAAGACCAATTTCCATCCATCCCATCAAAACTTGATGACCAATAGTTTTTACATGCTGGCCCATCAGCTAAACCAACACTAACCAGCATATTCCAGCCTGGACAAGCTTGTATCCAAACCAATGTCGTGTACCTGATCTGTTGACCAGCAATCTCTAGTCTGATATCAAAAGAACAGATCTGGATTTTATCATGTTTATGTGGTTCTGTCTACTAAACTACACTAAATAATTAATTGATTGTCGCATAAGTAATTGACCATCCTGTCTCAACCCCATGCAACATATTCACTACCAAGATTTTGACTCATGAACATCCAAGACCACCTGACAAAATTTGTGTCTTTGGCCTGTTAGCAAGTTCTGATGTATTATCTCTTTCGTCAAACCCCACTAGTAAACTCACAAATTAACCACACAAATCAAGTAGCTGGCTGTTAGATAGTTGTCCATCCTATCAACCAGCTTCACTAGCAGTTATACAAGCAACTTCTAGCCAGGTGAATCATCTCAACAGAGCAAATTGCCATTTTATCACATTGCTTTGCTTCTATGCAACTGATAAACTAGTCAGTTACCCTATTGACCAGATCAAATAGTACAGTTTGGATGAGTCAACAGCATGGCTACGCTGGTCCACCAGCTAGACTAGCACAAGCAAGGCTGGACCAGCATGGAAATTTAGGATAAATCTATACCAAATGGTGAACTTTGTCTCCTTGGCCTGTTAGCAAGTTCTAGTCTGGTGAATCAGCTTTAATTTCATCATTTTCATTTGCTACTGTCCAACCCAACTACTAGTAAACACACTCATCATCTGCTGGATAGTTGGCCATCCTATCAACCAGCTTCACTAGCAGTTTGACCCACTCTAAAAAAAAATGTTGGGTTGTTTCAACCCAACTTTGGGCCAAATATGGGCTAACAACCCAGCCTTTTTTTTTTTTTTTTTTTTGAGTGCAGCAACTTCTAGCTTGGTGAATCATCTCAAAAGAGCAATTTGGGATTTTAACCACACTCATTTGCTCCTATAAATTATTTTTTGGATGAATAGATGGCCAGCCTTTGGCTGATCATCTTGACTAACATGAACCAGCATAAACCAATCTGGAGCAGGATGGAGATTCAGGATGAATCCAGAACAACATCCAAGATCTGCATACTTAACCAGTAACTTTCAGTCTGGTCCTCTTAAAAGAGCAATTTAATTAGCATTTTACATGGCATTTATGGGCATCTGTGCAACCTCACCCCACACACACAAAGTGACTTTTGACATTTAAGAGAGATCTCTGTACATTAAATGTGCTACGCTGTGACCCAAGCGACTGCTTATTTTACAGCTACAGTCAGTTCTCACAATAGGCTGTTTTAGGGCTGACAACATCTCACTTAGTTACAGGTTGCCAAAAGCTGTTCACACCTCACTCAATTATAGTATCATGGGCCATGTGTTTGCATAAAGCCCACATCAGATGAGCATCAAGTGAAACCAACTGAATCAGTAAGAAACTCGAAGGAGATGAGAAAATCCATGACAGTTGACAAGAAAGAAAGTGACGAAACATTGAGCCAAATATGGTGACCCATACTCAGAATTCGTGCTCTGCATTTAACCCATCCAAATTGCACACACACACCGTGAACACACACCCGTCCCGAAGCAGTGTAAATGTCAGAGCAAGTGGGTGAAATGTAAACCACAAGGTCTCAGATATGCGGTGTAAATAATTAGATCTAAGGTACTAAGCAGGATACACAGAATGAGATCATGACCAAAAGACAACCGCATGTACACCATGGACATGGAGAGTGTCCTGTTGCTATGGTCATAAACAGGGTCATTCGGAGCAAAGATAATGGATTACAGTCCATTCTAGAAGAACATTTTTAGGCTTTGTCCTTACCTCACTGTGTGCTTTTTAGAAAGTGCCTAACTAAAGACTAAACAATGTAGGTTAACTCCTTCTGAAGTCCTATTGAACTACAAAATAAAGGGACTTGTGAATGTGTTTAGTGTCTTTAAAACCAGTAATTGTTACGAAGTGCATTGCTATAAAGAAGGAATTTATTCAGAAAATTATAATTAAGGCCTATTAACTTCTCTCAGTAGTAACTCATAAATAAGATTATTTTAGACCCGCAGTTCATATGGATTCAAATATTAATTCATTTAAATGTATATTAAAGGACGTTTTGGGTTACCATTGGTTAAAGGAATATTAACTTAAGTATTTGAATTTTAGGTGTGTGTCAGGGAGCGTTATCAGCGGCGCACAAGATGCATTGATGATATAAAAATGTTGTTATTGCATTTTATTGTTTTTGTTGGTCGATCCAGTTGAAACTGCAAGATGCGCCATTCCTGCATTTTCACTCAAAATATTAGAGAAATCTAGAAGCTCAATGCTGAGAAGATATTGGTAAGGTTAAAGCCGAAAAAAGCCATTCACACTGAACACATAATCAGTATGTTCTTATGACGCACAACTATGACTGTGTGCACTCGCATTTCGAGAAAAAGAGGTTTGACTCAAAAACATGTCAGGAGAATTTGACTCCCAAATATATATTATACCAATATTTTTTGTGAAAAATTATGTAGGAAAAGTAATAGATCAATTTATGACAAGAGTGCACCCTCAGAAATCTACATTACAAAAGGAGCTTTGACCTTTGTTTAAAAAAAAGACTTCCTCGTTGCCTTTTTCTCTATCACTTTTTAGAAATCATCAGAAGCTATATATCACTTGAAAACATAAAATCTCAAAATTCATCCTTTAAACCTCATTTTAAAATCAGAAATTGCATTACCATGTAAATGGCACATCAAAATCATGTTACAAAATGTTTTCAGTCATGAATTATAAAAATTTAGGTTTGTATCAGGCACATTCAAGTCTATCTTCAAAAACGTGAGTGACAGTTATCAGGTTAATTTTTTATTATTTTATGTCATTTTGTAAATTAAGATTAAAACAATTTGTCTCAAGTTGGATAAAAAAATACAGTAGTTAAATGTAAAAAAAAAAAGATCTTTAGAGTTTAGACATTTTTCAATAATTATCGATACCAAATTATATGAAATATTATATCGTGATAAATCTTTTTTAGCTATATCACTCTGCCCATTAGATTGTTTGCTTCAATTGCACTACCAAGAACAGAAATCCTCCAGGAAAGCTCTTTTCATGCTGAGCTGATCAAAATGAGCACAGCTGATCACAGTTCAAATGGCTTTGTGTGCTTTTAAGAAGTTATTTAGCTACACCTAACATATTGGTGTTATATTTCTCACTTGGATGATATAAGTTGCACTGTCTGACTTCATATCAGGCAGCAAAGTAGTGGGGCGACAATAAATCGATTTGATTTTCCCGAATGCATCGCGATTCCAAAATTGCAGCATTGATCCACAAATCGATTTCTCGTCGCACCGTAGGTGGTGGTGGGGGGGGGGGGGGGGGTTGGTTGTTTTCTATACCCACTATATATGAAGGTTTGTTATTTTTGGCCTTTAGTTTATAGCAGAAAAACTTGACTTCTTAGTAATTGGTACTGTACTTTACTGTAGAAAAACTGCATTAAAAGATACTGAATTTTCATATTGAATAGAAATTTGTGTATCTGCTGAAAGATCATTTTTCCAACATTGTTTTTTTTCGTTTTCAATTAGACTTTTCTATGGTTTTCTAGGAACGTTCAAGATCATTTTCAAAATATAGTCTGCTCAGCCTCATGTCATCCCACACCTGTATGAGTTTCTTTCTCCTTAGATTTTAAATTAGTGCATGTCCCTCAATAAACTAAAAAGGCTAATTCATACTACATATTAGCTTTGTACATACAAGTGGCATGTTGTAGCATGTATGCTAACTGCTATTTCATAGCTCCAACCTGTAATTATTGTTAAACCAAACTAGTGCTGTCAAACCATTAATCGCATTGAAGCCCTTAAAACACTTCATTTAGATTTGTTTTTTATTTCATTTATCTTGAGATGTTTTAAGTTTTCAGTAAGTTACCTTTCTTGTAGAATTGTACTTCAAATAAAGAACTTTGTGTTGCCCAGATTGTAAGTTCATCTTTTAGGCTTCAAGTCAATAAAAAAAAAAAAAAAAAGTGAACTTGTAAAACTGCAGTGTTAAATGCGATGCCTTCGAAAATTTTGGTGCACGTAACTATGCAACCAGTGCAAAAAGTTAGTCTAGAGCCCTGTATTTATGAAAAATAGGTTAAGTTTATATATATATATATATATATATATGTATATATATATATATATATATATATATATATATATATATATATATATATATATATATATATATTACATAATACATAAACACAGTACACATACATATATTATGTAAACAAGCTTTTATTTTGGACGTGATTAATCGCGATAAATTGTTTGACAGCCCTGAACCAAACTGTGCAATGCATTAGAAATGCACACTACAAAACCAAAAGCAGTCAGATTGGTGTGTGGCCCTCAGTATTATTTCACTGAAACAAATGCTTATTCTTATCCCATGCTAGCTATGCTTATTCGTACGTTAAGTTGGGATTGTTAAACACGAGGTGTCCGAGGCTCAAATTTTGCTCAGTGAGTGTGGAATGCATTTGCTCACTGGACTGCTTCCTCTCGGCCTGTTTTACAGTTTCCTGAGAGCAGATGGAAAGAGGCAGGGCAGGTTTATGCCAAGAAGCGTTTCAGGAGAGCACACTGACACCCCCACAGCAGGACAGGGCCGACAGACTGAGAGATGGAAAGTGAAATATCTTCACGTCATCTTTCCTTTTGACTGCTTTAGAGCTGCAACTAACAGCCATTTTTCTAATCAATGAATCTGTAAACCATTTCTTTGATTAATCAATGAATCAGGATGAAAAGTTTTAAGTAACTGCACTGAAGTTCATTTAAAAACATTATATATACCATTAAAAATTATATATTTAAATATATTATATTAAATATTATATATTTTAATAAAAGAAAACGTTAAACCTATAAGCCTACTGCTTCATATTTAATACACAAATGTCTAAGGTTTCTAATTTAACAAAACTTGGCTGAAAAACCTGTTGAACACAATCTACTGCATGCTCATCTGATTGATAGTTTTATATGTTTTAAGCAAATGACATGGCTATTTAGTAAAATTGTAAAAACTTTCCCCTGCAGGTCCTTGTACATGAATCTTTTAGCTGTGAAACCTTTTTTATAAACTAACTATATGAATTTTATACTTTTATATTGTAAATACTTTTTTCAAGATGAACCCTTACTGGACTGAAGCAATTTAGGTTTACTTGATTATCCATAAATATTGTTTAGAAAAATTGTGTTAAAATATGAAATGAACTGCATTATATGTTTTGCCTCTCATAATATAAACAACAGAGCTTTGAGTGGCAGTTATTTAAGTGGCAACTAATATTTATACGTTTCCATGTATAAAGTATTCTGCTATATTTTTGTACAAAATCAAATGTATTCATTACAAGCTATCAAAATGTAATCTTACTTTTAGTCCATTTTATAATTTGTGCTCAGTTTCGTTCCCTGCTTGCATATGAGCTCCATATTCTCCTATATCATATTATATGAGAAATAAAAACCTGATGTATCAAATATGATACTCAAAAAAAGATTTTTTTTTTTTTTTTGTAAATTACATTTTTAAAGGTTCAATAAACTGTTCATTTGACTTTTTTCTGACTATAATCTCGTATGTTTTACAGGGTTAAAATGGCCATAATTTCACAGAACACAAAGACTTTTGTGTCGTTTATTGTTGTGTTGCAGTTTTATGCATCAGCCGTGCTGTTTCTGAAAGCTGTGAGAGTGATAAACGGAGCGACAGAGTGAAAGCCGTTAGTAAACGTGTGAGTGGTGACATTCAGTAAAATACTGCGCTTGCAGACCGAGAGAGAGCGTGTGTGGGTGGACGAACGCTGAAAGACCTTCTGTTGTTATTCACACAATCACATTTAGACAAACGTCATCTCAATACAGCCAGTTTGGCTCGGAGCTGTGAATTAGGTCATATTAGACGGGGGACAGGTGGTTTTGCTTGCTGCACGGTGGGGAAATAAACCAGAGAAACTGCTTCGCTGTAGAATTGCAGCCTGCAGGTTATGATGTCTTCACATGTCTGGAATTCTTTTATGGCATTAATATAATTTAATGGGAATTGATGATCGCTGCTACTGGCATTGGCTCGTGATTGGGTTACCGTTGGTTAAACGGGGTGAGCAAACTTTATTCAGTGGGATATAACACATTAGTCTGACAGCCAAAGAAAAGGACGTGCAAGCCAAAAACATCATAAACACTGAATATGTGGAAGTTTAAGGCTTTCAGAGGTAAATACAGGCTCTGTTGGGAGTCGATTTGCATTGCAGAAAACACAGGCACTATTGTACGACGTCCATCGGCACAGTTGGAGAGCTGTTGGGCCGAGCGAAGCGTTTCGCGCAAGGAAACAAAAATGAAGCGTGAGGCTGGGGGAAATGCAAATGTGAACTTTCCCCCTCCAAACACTCGAGGGTTCGCCGCACTCCGCCGAACTCGCCCGCGCTGGTCACAGTTTGAACCACAACACCCCCACCACAATATTCAGACAATCTTCTTTCACTTTTGGACCCCAAAAGTCTTAGATCACATTAAAGAGCTGGGATCCATGATGTAACGCAGCAGGACATGTTCAGGATTCGGCCTGATTTCTGTGTCACCAATCGAACACACAGATTGTGGAACTGAACGTCTAAACTTTGTACAGACTTTCAGATGTTATTCTTCATGCATCTGTATTTTAGATCACCACGAATCATGGTGGAAAACCTGATCATCATTGTTGTGGAGTTTAAACAGCTCAACTGCTGCGGTCATTAAAGTAAAAGGGGGACACAGAAAAGACATCTTAAATCAACTTGTTATTCTGATAATATCATTTGTATTTAAGAAGTATTTAAAAAATGCTGTATAGAGCATTGTATATCATACTAATCAATATCAAGACCACTTTTTTATTTATTGTACTGTAAATGTTTATGTTATTCATACTGTATATGTATTAATTTACCCACTGAAAATTGTTTATGGCCTTTTATAAACAAGGCTTTTAGTTTGCAATGCTTTTTTATAGTTTGGGTGGCAATTAAAGCATTGGAACAACTAATGTGTGCAAAACAAGATTACAGTCATTAGCAAAACTGGAGTCAAAGCTTACAGCTGTCACGGTTTATAAAAAAAAAAAAAACAAGAACAAGAATCTGAGCTGCTTAAGTCATATGCTGACTGACTGTGTATCCTGGAATAATGTATAGCAGCCAAAAAAAAAAAAAAAAAACTCAAATATGTATTGTACACTTAATAATATAATTGCCATCAATACAAAATATCATACCAAGTAAGCAAAAAAAAATATGATGTTTTGTTTTCACAAATATTTGGCATTTAATAATGTTCATTTAAATAGTATATATTCTATTTTGGAATATATTTTACTTAAAAGTGTTTTGGTATTATATTTCCAAACATCTCTTGCAGAAAATGTATTTCCGTGTTCAGATGTTAAGTATATATATATATATATATATATATATATATATATATATATATATATATATATATATATATATATATATATATATATATAAAAAATAAAAATAAAAAATACCTGAATTGAAATAATTTGTCTTTGCAGTGCCTTCAAAATAAAACATCATATAATAAAAATACAATGTAGGGTGTTTGATTAAGGGTCTACACGCTTACAGCAAATATCACAAACAAATTATGCCATAAAATCAGTCATATCTCTACAATATGGTACAAAGAGCTGCACTATAAGTAAACATGCTGAACATAGGAGAGCAAGTCTTTTCTGATGACACTGCAAAAACACTTATATTCCAGAAATAGGCTTTATTTAATAAAGAATGCAAAGAAGAAGTGAAGTCAGGGCAAGAAACAAGTCAGCCTCAAATGTAATGTGGAAATGCCAAAACATGTAGTGGAAACTACATATTGCAGATTAAAAATGTAAACAATCAGATATTGATTACTATATCTTACAGATAATTGTATAGTACTTGACTGCTTTAAGCTTTAAAAAAAAAAAAAAAAACAGCCCAAAGAAACGTTTAAAGCCATGCACTGGTGTTACATTTTTAACCTACTGTAATCAAGTCCCGCTGTTCAATTATAACCTTTCACATCACCATAACACTCACTGTAAAGCAAAACAATTGTAAACATCCCTGTCATTTTTCTGTGGGGTTTCTTTTGATTAAAAGGACCAGTTAAGCAACAAAAAAATGTTCTGTTGAAAAATCTGTTGAAACTTTACTTGCCCTCTGGCCATTCAAGAAGTAGATGAGTTTATTTCTTCATCAGAACAGATTTGGACAAATGGAGCATTCCATCACTTGCTCAGCAGTGGATAATCTGCAGTGAATGGGTGCCGTCAGAATAAGAGTCCAAACAGCTGATTAAAACATCACAATAATCCACAAGAAATTCACCACTCCAGTCCATCAGTGGATGGCTTGTGAAGAAAAAAAGCTCCTGTGTTTCTAAGAAAACAAATCCATATTAAGGCACTTTGAAACTTCTGGCCAAAATATGAGTCCATAAATCATACTAACACTTCCTCTAGTGGAAAGGTTTAACCTCTGGTATCCTCTCACATCAAAATTCACCCACATCATTTTCTAAAACCGTTCCTTGTAAACTGTGCCGGACTTCTTTCTTGACTCAAACAAGACTTTTTTCTTTCTCAGTGGAGAAAACAATATTTTGAATAGAGGACTTTTTGGCCGAAAGCAACCATTTAAAGATAAAGTGTCTTAATGACAGATGGGTTTCTTACAATCATGCAGCATTTCACCTCACAACACATTAACTGATAGACCGGAGTGTAGTGTGGAATGGATTATTCTGATGTTTTTATCAGCTGTTTGGACTCTCGTTCTGACGGCACCCATTCACTGCAGAGCATCCACTGGTGAGCAAGTGATGCTACAGTACATGCCTCCAAATGGGTTCCCATGAAGAAACAAAGCAAGTTTTCATCTAATTGTAATTTTTTGGGTTCACTTTTCCTTTATTAAAAATGTAAACAGTATAGTATGACTACTTATAATACGTAACACATGATTATTAGCCTTTCCAGACAGTCCATTTGCGTGCTTTCTGCCATAAAAACAAAAGCTCAAAATGGAAACGCGCTAGATAGAGAAGATATTTTTGTATGCACTGTATAATCTATTTCAGAACAGTTTAGCATTTGTTAGTGAAGGAGTGTGTGCGGTTTGTCGTGATGATCTCAGGTCCTGGGCGGGTGTGTGTGTGTGTGTGATAACAGGCCTGAGTCAGACCACTGCCACCGGTCAGCTGCACTTCAGCAGCACTCCAACACAGAGCCACAGACAAAATACTGAAGAAATGAACTCATCCAGAACTACACTCACAGTCCATCAAATGAACAGAGCTTCACACAACACTGACTGATGAGAGCTCACAGACTGAAACAAGACTTACAACTCTAACAAGATCTCTTCCTTTAACTCACGGCAAAACATTCCAGAAGGCCACCGAATCTGTAATTACAAGAAGCTACTGCAAATTAAAAGCCCATTTCTAGCTCGACATCTCTATACTTCATTTAAACGATATGAACTAAAATTATTTTGAAATTCTTGTATAATTATTATACATTCTGTTTTTATGACCTTATTAGGGACGGGTCACACTTTATCCAGACTTTCAAAAGGTTTCAGGAGATGTTTTGATAATGCAAACGGAGTTTAAAGCTTTTACAGAAATCAACCAATCGTTGACTTCACTGCTAGCTGGGATACGATAAAGTATTTTAGCATTAACAATCAAACACACACTGAAAAAAATAACATTTGGTCGATTTTGGAGATTTCTATTTTCTATAGATATGTCACAAATGACTATAAAATAGAAGGACTGAAATAGTATTTTCTTATTAAACATATACTCCAGTAATCTTTATTTGTAGCTACATTGTATGAAGTTTCAAAGAAATATAGATATAAACTTTCCCTAAATATATAATGTTACACGTTTTAACCCAAACTCCTGATGGTGAATATTAGAAATGAATAATAATGTCCATTTTATGTCAACATATTTGAGCAGTATGAATTGCTTGGTTTAATAAAAAAAAAGCAAATTAATTACATAATAAATATTATAATATTTTTATTACTTAAAAAATACTTTCATAGGCAAATAAAATAGTTTTGCACACTGCAGTAAAATGCAGAGAGAAACTCAAATTAAAAAGGAAAATTGCTCTTTTAAAATTAGAAACAAAAATGTCTTAACCAAAGGAACACAAAAGAGAAAGACGTCTTTTTTTGGCATATTAAGGTTAACAAAGGAGAATTAAGGCAAGGCAAGCATTAAAAAAAAAAAAAAACATTAGATCTGTTTCCTGAATTTCTTAAACATATTTCTGTAGTGATGAGAACGCACTAATACTAACAGACAGATAAACAGGAAAACCTAAAACAGGCAAACATGATATTACTCATACTGCACTCAGAAACATGTGCCAGTTAATGTTGAGCTGTCATGTGATGTTCCCTGGCGTCATCATACACATGCTGTCTCTAGATGAGATGCACTTCCTGTTAACCTTTAGAAACCTTCACAGAGCTTTAAGATGCAATCAAGAGACGGACATTCACCAGTCACCTGCTTCTCTGCGTTACTACAAACATCTGTTCAGAACCAAAGATCAAAATAATGTCCAGGGATTCATGACAATAGATGTCAGTCTAATAAATCTAACACAAGATTAATATAACTGCAAGCATAAATAAAGACACAAATGACTGCATACTTAAACCACAGTTTCCTTCCATACACACAAGCCTCAGAAAATATTTGGACTCACTGTCTGAATGTGATTATGTGTAGAAATTATTTGGTTTAATATTTTGTATTGAAGGAATCTAATGCTTTTCATTTAAAATTATTAAACAAATATGTGTGTATTATGCGTCCAAATCGCTGATTTGTACTTTACATATATGATATTTAGAGCAACACATTTCTGGCGCCACTGTAGTTATTATTATTGTTAAACACTCATAAACCGATTTCTCTCTAATGACAATGGTGTAAGTCATCAAGTCGTAAAGTAGGTAAATATGATTTTTTTTTTTTTTTTTTTTGGCCTGAATATGAATATGATTATGCAGTCATGGGAATAATTGAACAGATTCTTATATATTATCCTCTTCCATTTATCCGAAATAAATGAAATTATGGCCATATAAATTCTTAAGAAATGTTTTATGCGCTCAATTTAGGTTTCATAATAACGTGTTATGAAGTAGAGCTTCAGGGTTTAAGTTTTATTTAAGGCCCCCTATGTGGCCTTCACTCACTCACACTCACACACACACACACCCTCTAATTACCCACGTAATTCTTTCCATCCCTGCTCGGTAAACAACAACGAATTAACTAAAACCCCTAGAAAAGACACCTAAACGAGCTCATACAGGACCGGAGAGACGGAAATAATGCTAATATTAGCGGTTATGCGTGCGTTTACACGTTACACGAGCGCTAGCTTTAGCAGGAGCCGAAGCAGGGGCCGTGTCTCTAATCCAAGCGAGCTCACTACACAGACGGCTTCCCACAGCGGGCGCGAGCTCAGGACGCGCGCGGAATGGAACGGAGCGCAGGGTTCCAAACGACGTCGGTGTCAGTTAGAACGCTCGATTTAAGATGCCTAGCTATGTTTTAAGACACAGTCACGGTCATGACGCACAGATACCATTATTATACACATTAACGTTACATATTAACGTTTTAAACGCGTTTGATACAAGAGCGCATTCGTCTAACAGATTTAGCTAATCCGATCTAAAGCATGTATTTTACTAGATATATCATCTAACATAAAACTGTCATGCATATGTTTTTTTTTTATGTTATAACAACGGTTTTAAGTGAAGAATGTATGTTGTTGTTGTTGTTATGTACAGTGCGTCGTTAACAGCCTGACCCAATTACGCGACTCCAGCCGCAGCGTATTTGGAGATGTTTCAATGAATGACAGTAAACGAAGAAGGGCTCGGGCCTGTTGTTTACCTCTAAGGACAGGTGAATGAGGGCACCGCTCCGGTGAGCTCCTGTGCTCAGGTGGAGAGCGCCTCTGCCGCGGGATCAGACGAGCGTCCAGCGAGCCGCTTTCTGCCGGACTGTCGAGCGCCGGGCTGCCGGGACTGGAGCTGCGCTGCTCGGCTGATGCTGTCGGTTCTGTGTTGCTTCCGACTGAGATGGAGGAGGAGGAGTGAGGGCGGGTTGGGCTGTGCTGCTGATTTCCACGCAAGAGCTGGTAGGGCACGGTGGCGCGAATGGGCTGCAACCGGCTCGTGTTGCCGGCGGAGGAGGATGATGATGCTGCAGCTGTGGAGGAGGAGGAGGTGCTGATGGGGGACCCGTCATTGCTGCGCCTGATCCGAGCTGAGTGCACAGGTGATGCTGACATGGCTGGACCTAACTATGTGGTAGTTTCACTGCAAAATACGCGAATTAATTCCTCCCCAGGCATTCATTAGCTAAACCTAAGTCATTAATTAAACTTCTTGAGATGCACAGTCTGTCAACAGTTAAAATGCTAGTTAAAATGCTGGTGTAGTGCGCTGAATCTGTAGCAAAGTTTTTTGTTCTTTTAGTCATGCAGATGATTCGCTGACGCTAACTAGTTTTTAAAATGTGTCGGGAGTTTATCCGAGTTGGAAACCTAAAAAAAAGTTGACGCTGAATAAACGTAATCCCGACTGTCGTGTGTCTCAGCACCCCTCTCTGGTGTTACTCCAGTGACAGGTAGTCAGGCACTCCAGCGACGCGTGGGCGGGAGCGTCCGGCGCTCTCACGGCCCCTGATTGGTGCATCGAATCATCGAACTAAAATATGATTGGTCTGGCGAAAATGATGGACTCGGAAAAAGCCAATGAATTTGTTGCGGTTTAGAACGTTTGGGATTCTGCCTGGTTTATTGGATGGACTAATCTGAAAGTTCATACATAAGTAGATAGATAACAGATGGTCAGTGTAACAGAATTAACTGTAAGCAATTAATAGAGAACGAGAAAACATAAAAGAGAGAGCCCTGGGGCTAGTTGTCACAAATGTATCTCAAATTATAATGTAAAAATTGGTGTGTTTCTCTATCAGTGTTTTTTATATCTTGGCTTCAAAAACCTAAAAACATTTATCATACAGCTGTCGGAAACCACACTGATGTATATTTAGACAAGGGTCAACTTACAATTCTAACTCAAGCTGTCAGGATAAAAATGTAATGTTTTAAATTTAGATTTTGATAATTTGGTTAGCCTTTACATTTTTGCTTTTTATATTTAACTCTGTAGGAAATCCATGATAGATCCTTAGATGTGCCTAAATAATAATTACAACATGTGAACATACAAAACTGCAAGAAAAACAATGTTAGCAAAGAAGTTTTTAATGAAACATCATCATATTGCTCAAATTTAGCATCATGTGGAATCAGAATCAATAATGAATTCTGTTCCAGATATGAATCGATTAAGAATCCAATGGAGTTGAGGTGATGACATAATTTTACCTGAAGAAGTGGCGTTGAATTATTTCTCAGACATGTTTATTGAGCAAACACAGCACAATGCAAACGTTGACTACTTCAGTACAGTGTTTTGAAAAGTATAGGTAAATGAACAAGATACATCAGGGGGAAGATTAGAGGAAATAACCATGTCGCAAAGACAGACGAATCAAAACAAAGACTAGTAAAAGATATTTGAGTGGTATCAAGTAAATAAACTAATCTGCTATCAAGTAAAGTACAAAGGGTGTAAAGGAGACACAGCTAAACTCCTAAGTGCATTGTGTAAATAGCAGCATGCACTATGATAAAACCATTAACTGAAAAAAAAAAAAAAAAAAAAAGAAGCTCAACAACCATGTGCCCTGTTCAAACAGAACAGTAAATCCTACTAAAACAAATGTGCATGCTTTTGCAATTGTTCAGAATACATATCTGCCTCCCAAAATGTGGTGTGTTATGTTCGGGCAGAACTTCAAAACGTTATGCATTAAAACCAAACAGCAGTTGAGGTATGCATATTCACACCAACAAAAGAAAAGAAGCACACTTTTAAAAACAAATATATAATAATGTCCTATTTATAATGGGCACTGCACTGTGTCTGGTGATTTTAAGTGCAATCCTTTCAGAAGTAACTTAAAATGATGCATGTAAAAAATTCTTCTCATCCTAGCTTAATATGCAGAGACAACTATGAGCGAGCTATACTATAGAGCAGGGGTGTCAGACTCAATCCCTGGAGGGTTGAAGCCCTGCAGACTTCAGATTCAACCCTAAAGTCCTTCAGGCTTATTCGAAAACTACATGGTATGTGTGTTGGAGCAGCGCTGGAACAAAACAGAGTCTGACAGCCCTGATCTAGACTGATTCCCCTGAAAAGTGCAAACACTACGTCAATATTACGACATTGTTCTGTTGAGCATCCCCACCACCCCGGCACAGCAACACTGACTCAACCAATAGCAACAGTATAAGAGGAACTATCTGTTTGACTGACCGGGGAGTGTTTCTGCTTCGCTTTTAAGGTTTATAGGCACTAAATACAGACTTACAGTAAACAGTGGACTAGCCCAAAAGGCCCTTATGATTGCAATTTAAAAATATAATTTGTATATTAATTAAATACTTCTATTACAGAGTAATTTATTTTAGATATGTTTAAAAGTTCATTGCGAGATAGGAAAATGATTTGATAGTAATCTGTGTATCATGGCAAGCAAATGTTTTAAAGCTGCAGTAGGTAACTTTTGTAAAAATATATTTTTTACATATTTGTTAAACCTGTCATTATGTCCTGACAGTAGAATATGAGACAGATAATCTGTAAAAAAAAAACAAGCTCCTCTGGCTCCTCCCAGTGCTCCTATTGCCATTTGCAGTTACGGACCGCTCCCGGTAAAAAAACAACCAATCAGAGCTGCGGTCCATAACTTTGTTTGTGTTCAAAATGTAGAAAAATGTATATAATAAGCGAGTACACCATGAATCCATTTTCCAAACCGTGTTTTTAGCTTGTCCTGAATCACTAGGGTACACCTATTTTAGATTGCTTCGGGGGTACCGCGGCGGAGTAACCCAGTACCTTTGTGATTCTTCATAGACATAAACAGAGAGAAGTAGTTCCGGCTACGATGTTCTTCCGCAAGACGCAAGCAGTTCTGTTTATTAACCGCTAGAGCGTCAAAAGTTACCGACTGCAGCTTTAAAGCTGATTCCATAAATTACAGCAAGTTTTTGCAGAAGTAAGAAAAATCTGAGTAAGGCCAACACAGACTGTGACGTCTGAAACGTCAAAGAGCCCCATGCGACTACTAGCAGTTCCCAAACAACCCTATTTCAGGAACCCACAATGCAAAATTGCACCGATTTTACACCCGTAATTATTTTTTTACTACATTTGAAAAACGGAAAGCCCCGGGTCATCTTATAAATACTCCTCTACTGCGTTAAAGCAAGGCAGTAACACTCATCTCACACAAATTAAGTGCTAGATCCTGAGAGACTGTAAACCATCTTGATGCTAACCTATTTAAACTAAAAAGGACAATATATTCATTTGAGCCCAACACCATTTAGTTAGTGACTGATTTTCGTCAGCTAAACTAGATCTTCATTTATTTAAGAGGCAAACGGTTAGAGAATCTCGAGAAGGAAAGGCTCATAGTTCACCGCGTGTTAGTGATATAACTGAGGGGCAAAGAGTCACGGCTCACAAAGCACAGAGTTCTCCAAGGTGAAGTCATAACGAAAGTTGGCTAGTTTGTCATTTATGTTGTGAGGCAAGGTGATATCTGTGGCAAAGGGCAGGCCCGCCTGCATGGCCAGGATGTGTGGGGCTAAAGTGAAAGGTATGTCTCCTAGAAGCTCAGGGAGGGCCGGGGTGGCGTCTACAGCGTGTGTTTCTGAGGACATCTTGGCAGACGTGGGTTGGGAGGAAGGCTGAGTCGTCTCTGTAATTCCTCTCTTCCCGGCACTGGATGGCTGCACAAAAAGAAAGAGAATCTGCAGTGAAAACTGAGAAAGCGGATCTGCTGGGGAGCAGCACTGTTATTATATTCATCACTGCATGTGTGACTCAACTATTGTGTATTTACCAAATTGCCCTTAGCTCTTTAAATCCTCATTAATGCTGGTTAAATTCAGATTGTACTCATTTTCATCAAGGCTGGGTGATATGATATGCCTGATACCAGTTTCTTTAGGACTGTTATTAGTTAGACTAACTATTTTGTGATCTATGAAATCTGGCTCATACCAGTACTCCTAAAAAAGACCAAGGCCTGCAGCCGCAGAGATGAGAAAGAAACCTGGTCTTGTCTGAGGTGGATGAGGATTCATTACAGCACTGAAACTTCACGATGAAGGAAGTCACATACTGTAACACAACTAGAGCTGAACTTCGCACTTTTGTTCTCAGTTCCAGAAACTCGCATGAAAACTCATTTTCCGTCGCTGGCCCAAGACTGGAATACCAGCTGACATCAGATCTGCACCCTCAGTTGATGTTTTAAATCTCGCGTGAAAACATACTTGTTCTCTATGGCTTTTAATTGTTGATTTTTGGAAGATGTACTGTACTTTTATTTAGCAAGGATGCATTAAATTGATCAAAGGTGACAAAGACTTTTATGATGTTACAAGCTATTTCTATTTCAAATAAATGCTGTTCTTTTCATCAAAAAGTCCTGAATTCATTTTTTTTTTATCATGCTCAGACTGTTTTTTACTGATAATAATAAAATAAATGTTTCTTGAGCAGCAAATCATCATATTAAAATGATTTCTGAAGGACCATGTGACACTGAAGACTGGAGTAATGATGCTGGAAATTCAGCTTTGATCACAGGAATAAATTACAATTTTAAATGTATTAAAATAGAAAACAGTTATTTTATTATTGCATAATGCCACTTTTTTTTTGACAAAATAAATACAGCCTCTATGAGCATAAGACAATTCTTTCAATAAGTAAATAAATAACAAAAATCTTACAGACCCCAAACTTTATAACAGCTTTTTAAACTGTAAAATAGACAGTTTAACAAAAAATGAGTCCAATAAGAGACATTGTAATTTCTGTGCATTATTAATTGAGATCAATAACTTACTAAATACACAAAAGTTTGTGTTTGATTATATGAGCAAAGCTTTCCGTTCATATCTGGGACCTGAGCCGGTGTGTCTGGCGCAGTAAACAGAATCTGGTTATCAGAGTTGTGGAAGTGGTTTTTCACCCTTACCTTTCCTGTTTTCTTATATGAATGCCAAACACATTTCAGACAAGGAATATTAATCTATTAATGTCAGTTCCTTACTAAAACATGAGACTGGTATAGCACATGGAGGGAGAAGCAGAAAAACCCAAAACACTAACTGAACTGAATGAGGTGGACCTCTGAACATCCATATAATGAATGTGGTGACACAAAGCCATCAAGACCTCAGGATAAAAAGCAGATAAATCCAGTCCATATGAGTCGTGCACTATATTGCAAGTGGTCTGAAACCATATGTGTGAGAAACAGACTAAAATTTGATTCATTCAACATGTAATCGTTTTGAAATTCCTGGTCTTGAATGCAAACGAGTAGCTCAGACATTCTGTATAAAATCTGCTTTTGTCTTTCAAGGAAAGTTAATCATACCAGTTTTGAAAGACAAGAAACCTGGTTTTGTCTATTAAGAACTGATTGGATTGTCAGATCAGTGTTGTTTGCTGATTGCTGACAGGTTGCTGGAGGAACTATTGTTTTGCTTCAAATCTGTAACTTTAACATTAAAGCACTGTGCAGTTTTTGTGGCCAATGTACCTGTGACTCAGGAACTGTGTGACCTCTTGGGTACTCGCCCAAGTAATTCTTTGGAAACGCATCTACCTGCAAATTGTCAGGCCTTTTTTACAGCGTTTGTCCACCTGTAAAACCCACTTTTTCCAGCAACTCCAATAAAGTCAGGCTTTTGGGTTTTGCGAAATCCCCTCTTATTGAAAGAGAAAGAGTGAGACTGGGTGTCTTTCATTAGCCATATGTCTCCAGGCAGTGCTGTGGAACAGATTGCTGAATGGCAGCAGCATATGTTGGCACTGTTCAGTCCTGCCATCTGGCACCTGTCACACACCCGCTCGGCCAGCGCAACTCGAGGGGCTCTTCCCCTCTCTTCAGGGCTGTTGCGCGTCCAGCACATGGAAATCAGGCACAGATTACTCTATAAGCGATCCTTAAGATTTAATTACTCTGCTCAGGATCAGTCTGAAAAGGTCACTTGATACACTGCTCAAAGCAATGAATGTTGGATATTATTTATTTAATATATATTATATATTATTTTTCGCCACGTTAAAATCAGAAGTTTGATCTTAGAAAAGGACAGCACATCTCTTCTCACAAGCATGTATTTCCATCCAAAGTTGGACCAGACGAAACGCAATAACAATCGCGGTCATGTTATCTTGCGATTGGATGCCGTTTTTTTTGATGACTGCTTAAAATGATGGTTAGGCACGGGTTAGTTCAGTTATCCAGTCACATGATCTGTTAAGGGAAAGTCATGTGACTGATGCACACTGACGAATTTATTCATTCATTTTTTTCACATAGCAATTTATGTGCATGTCTTCGAATCGAATTAAAAAAATATTATTGCATATAATCTTTTAGAATGCATGCACATCTTGGTGTTTTCATCCAGCGTTTTTTAATGCAATATCCAAAAGTTTGCATAAAAAGGGTGGATGGAAACATAACTATTCAGTCATTTTATGCAGATTTTTCCAAACAACATCTTTATATTGACCATATGTTAAAAATGACCATACACAAACAACATAGTTCTTTAGACACTGCTATCTGCTTAGGATAACGTATATCAAAATATATATCAAATAACTGTAAATGTTTGATATTTGTTGTCGTGCTATCATTGCGTAGCATTATTGGATCACTCTATAAAGTGAAACACACTCACCTTAGATGGCTGTACTATTACATTTGTTGCGGGCTGCTCGGTGTTCATGGACTGAACCTTCTGTCTCTGCTCCTCAACAGTTTCACCTGAAAAAAACAAAAAAATTCATCAAATAAAACGAACGAATAGTTTTAAAATCAATCCGAGAAGAAAGGCATGTTATTCAGCACACAGCGAATCCCAAAGCCAATCACAGACTCTTCACGGCTTGATTTTCAACAAGGATAATCGATTTTCCTTCGCTGCCAAGACATTAATGCGCATTATCTGCACTTAACAGGGTACTTTTCTGATTATTTTACCAGATTATGAAGCATTAGTCCATCTGGGTGCTTACAGCCACAATCAGCGATGTTACTTGACAGAAACCTGCAACAGCTCGGACTCATAACCAGAGACTAATGATATATACAGACATCTCTTCCCTGTGTGGAGCTGCAGATGGGGATTCCTTCTTGGTGAGCGTCTGCTCATCTCTGGGGCCCTCACACACACACACACACACCACGGCTCCTCCCTGTTATTACCAACACTTCACAAACAGGTCAATTCCCAGGAGACACACATACTAGTAAAACAATGTATGTCCTGAATGCACTGTAAGTCGCTTTGGATAAAAGCTTCTGCTAAATGCATGATGTAAAGAAGCCCGCCTGAGCTGGTATCCATTGTTTATGTTCTGGGAACAAGCTTGTTTGGCGTGCATCAAAACTGAAAGCGATCTGATCACTGGAGGTCACCAGGTCACAGTGCAGGTTGCTGGTAGCTGTTCCTGCTAGAGGTATGTCATTTACACTGCTCAAATGTTACAATCGGTTGCAATGAAAACAATTATTATCTGCAAATGCTAATAAATATAGTATTTGCTGCAAGATACTATCTGTGTGAATTTCTTATAAGACCTTCCATACCAAAAGGAAATAGTGTTGCGCCGAAAAAAATCTCTTTCCAAAAAATAAAGCCTCCTTTCATTTAGTTTCTTACTAAATGAAAAATTATTACTACTCTAGGATAATTTTTGGTCACAGTAAGGTCTGTTAACATGACTAAAATGTTTACCTGCTTTAACTTAGCCAAAGAAATGGCATTGTTTCGGGCAAGGATTTCTTTTTTTTTTTTTCATTTTGACTGAATAATTTTTAGATTCTAAAATGTTGGTGCATATCTAACAGGAATTTGTAAAATGATGTTCATTGAATTCATTCAACCAGAGCTAATTATGGTAAATTGGTAATTAGAGTAGAATATTAAGCCTAATCGAACAACAATGTTAGAAATGGAAATATTTTCACATAATTTTTCTGCTTTAAGAGCTGCTGCTGCTGAACATGAAGTGGATCTGACACACATCGTATTTTCCCTCGACTCTTTACCTTTTCTGACCCATGTCAGATCTTAAAGTCTCTACAAATGAGCTGATGGATTGAAGCAGGTGTATTGGATGAGAGAGACAGTTCAGCTGCTCCAGGACAGTTTTAAAAGCCACTGCATTTCAGACATGATCTTAAATCGGACTCATTTATATCAAATACTTACACAAGCAAAGTTTTAAGGCAGCGTTACCGTATTTTCCGGACTATAAGTCACACTTTTTTTCATAGTTTGGGTAGTCCTGTGACTTATAGTCAGGTGCGACTTATTTATCAAAATTAATTTGACATGAACCCGGGGAAATGAACTACGAGAAATGAACTAAGACAAGTGAACTAAGAGAAGTGTCCAGCTGGTGGAATGACCTCCCAATCTCAATTTGTACAGCTGAGTCTTTACTCATTTTCAAGAAACATCTAAACACTCATCTTTTTCGACAGCATTTAACCAACTAATACTAGCACTTTTCTTTTTCTTGTCTTCATTAAAAAAAAAAAACCTGGCTAGACATTCTATACTAGACTAACTGAGACTTGTCATTGCACTTGTGTCCTGTTGTTGTTCTCTTGTTGACCTTACTGCTTCTATTGTTCTCATTTGTAAGTCGCTTTGGATAAAAGCGTCTGCTAAATGATTAAATATAAGCAAATCTTTTTTTGCTTTTTTTTCTATTGCTTTACATGTTGTTGTTAAGAAACACGGCATGTAAACATGATCGGGGAAAGTCGGTTCCTAGTCTGTTAACAATAAGGCAAAGACAGAGAACGGAGAAAACGCACTCTGACGGCACAGACGTTGGCGGGACTCACAAATAACGGTGTGCTAAGCGAATAAGTTTTGTGAAGCGCTTTGTGTATTCATTTCACCACTGAATGGGATCCTCATCTGGTGGAATACCTGTCTCCAGCAAGAACTGTTTCCACTCGTCTCGGCTGGACACTGTAATCATCGCTGAAGAACTGGCTCAGCCTTTTCCGACGAGTGGGCATTGCATCCTCTTCATCGTTGGTGACGGCGGCTGCATCCGCGCCACTCGCTTCAAGGAAAATGTTCTGATAATGTTCAAAATAGTTTTTTTTCTTACTTCTCTTTTGTTTTCATTGAGAAACCTGAGATGTTTGTGCCGAGGGTCTAGGGCGGACGCGAGAAGAGGAGTTTTCACTGCATTCTCCAAGTTAGCTGTGTTTATTCGTTGCTTGAGAGATGCTGCAACAGTGTTCTTCAATTCGGTCACTTTCTGTGATTCTCCACGGTATATTTGAAGTACTGTAGAAGACTGCAGATCTTAGGCCGGTGACACACTGGCTGCGTGGCGTCTCTGCTGCATGCCAGAAGCGTGGTGGCTGCTTCATGTTTTCTGTGTCTCTACACACCAGAAGCGTGCCTCAAGTCCGGACTAGAGTCCAATTTTGAATGAACTCGGACTTGTCATGCACTCGGGTGAATTTGTACTCTGACTTGACACGGACTTGAACATTTTGGACTCTAAAAATATTCCAAGTACAGTCGAGTACACGTCATGAGTAACAATAAAACCAGCATAACACAGATGAGAAATTAATGAATGTCTTCCCTTCTGTCATTTTACTGCACCACACCGGCAGGCAGCAGTAGCATATCATCTTATGCTTGCAGACGAAACACACACATCACTCACTGGATATCAATGTGGATTAGTGTTGAGAAGTTCGATTCTTTTCCGCGTTCTGTCGGATGGTTCGATTCAATAAACCGGTTGAAAAAAACGGTTCATCGGTTCTTTTACACTCGACGTAATGACGTCATTGGCGATGACATAATGGCGTCAAGTCTATCAAACATTCAAATATATAAAGTCAGTAATCATAACTTCAGTCAGTTAAAAACCTCATAATCATGAAAAGTTTACAATTAAGTTTTGCAACAACGCACCCTAATACAGTAACAGCAATAATGTGCATACGAGGATTTAAGTCTTGAAGATATGAAGAAGCTAAATAAATTGGGTGTCATCAGCACAGAAACCATGATCTACTTACTATACATAAACCATTGCAAAGTATTTTGTTATTAAATTAACTTAAGTTTCACCAGATTGCCCGTCATTCAAGCCCTCGGTTTACCCGCGCTCATAACATTAGCACAGAATCAATCAGCAAAAGAATCAGTTCGGTTCAAACGCGATGTGAGTCAGTCGACTTCACGCTGAATCACGCATGCGCTGTATCATCAGCTCCTCGGTTTGCTCGGTTCTCGAATCGGACGCATCCGAAAGAAACAGTTTTTGGTTAAGTGTACTGGTGATCCGAAAACCGATGCAACCAAGTACCAAAGACAGCAGCAGCAACCAACAGATGCTGCACAGCTCAGCATTGTAGGATTTGCAAGACCGGAATTGACCAAACAAGCAGTGCATCTTTATGATGCAAGTTCTCCAAGACAACAAGAAATTCATAATGCCATCATTAAGGATCTCCTCATTGGCTTTACTTTACCTCTGTCAAATGTGGGAGAGAGGCATTAAATAATTGAAATTTAAAATAATTGTCAGCTTTAACTGGAGGACAATATAGTGTGATACAATAATAAAACAGGTTAATTTGTATTTTCATGCACTTTTTTGATAGGAAACTAGTTCTATTGACATAAAATAAAAATGTTCAATGGCAAAGACTAGATTGTAACAGTGGTATTTTTTCTTACATTTTTATATTGCCATTGGTTTAATGGGTTGAAAGGTTAAAATACTAATAGAATGTAAACATTTTCAATACCAATTTATAATCTTTTTTAATTTAATAACTTTCTGGACTCGGGCGGACTCGACTCGGACTCGGCCTTTAAGAACTCGGACTTGAGTCCAACTCGGCCCCTTTTGGACTCGGACTCAGACTTGGACTTGATGTTTAAGAACTTGGTCTTGACTCATACTCGACAAAGGTGGACTCGGACCCAACTTTAACATAGAGGGAGGCCGCCGAAAAACCAGGCTCTTGTCTTCATGACAACAATATTAAATAAAAAAATTTTTTTACACACCTACTCATAGGACACCGTCAACAGTATTGACGGCAAAATGGAGTATGTTTGACAGGTGCAATATTTGAAAATTTATAATAATTTATTTTATTTTTTAAATTACATTTATACCTGAATTTATGCCAACCTACAGACTTTCAAATATCAAAATGTCATGAATTAATATGTATTTGTGTACAAAATGACATATAAACATAACGCTTCTGAAAACGCTGAAACGTTCCGACACACACGCGTGTCACGTGAAAAATAGGCGTCGGTCCTATTTCTAGCATGCACACGTTTACCGCGCAGCTCGAGCTGCGGGCAGTCTGCATGCTCTAACCTGTTAACATGGGAGCCGAATTAAAAACAGACACGCCACGCAGCTGAGACGCTTGCGCCATGCATCCAGTGTGTCGCCGGCCTTAGGGGCCATTCACATATCACGTCTTTTGCACGCTCAAGTTCATTATTTCCAATGTAGGCGTGCATAAGGGAAGCGACGCAGTCGCGATGCACACGCAGTGCGACGCACCCGTTTTTTTAAAGTTAAAAACATCTCAACTTTTCAGAGAGCCGCAAGCGCACCGCAGGTCATGTGACAAGAACTAAACATTCAGCTTCATCCTTTCCCATAACAATGTTGAAAGCTCAGCCAAGATGAAGGAACAGCTGATCATAGCTGTATATGGATTGCCATTTTGAAATGCATCTAGTAGAAGGAGAAAGCGGCACGCCTAGCGTTTTCCACGCGTTTTTAGGCCCGATATGTGAACGGCCCCTTATTCATTCATTAATTATTTTTTGCTTACATACATCTTCAAATATGCCATGGAGAATCACAGAAAGGGACCAAATTAGGTTGTATTGTGAACTTTTTTTTTGTTGCAATATTTTTGGACTTATACTCAGAATTATACTCAGGTGCGACTTATAGTCAGAAAAATACGGTAATCGCCTTTTCGGTAACTTCTTGACTTAACTGACGACATAACTACGACATCACAGCATGCTCGTAGTTTCATGTGCTCTGTAATATATTACAGCGCACATCACTGCACATCAGCACATTCATAATTGCTTACAAACATGCCAAAACGAAAGAGAGACAATGCTATGTGGAATTTTACTACTGAGTAAATGTTCATGGAGCTATGGCAATTATACTCCTGTATTTATGATGTAGTCTGACATGTTTCTTTTTCATGATCCAGGACTTTAGAAGTAGGGTTGAAAAAAGGTGGACATTTTCCAGTAAATTTGGGAAACATTCCAGAAACTTGGGGAATATTCCATGGATTTCTGGAAAGTTTCCAGAAATGTACCCCTTTGCAGCCCTATTTAGAAGTCAAAGTCACATAATGTGACTCACAGTGAATTGTGTAGTCTGAACTACACTTAATTAAACACAATTCTTGTCAAGAATAAAAGAGACATAAGCAGCAGCTGTGAGTACGGTGGCCAACCATAGCTCCGCCCCAGCGTTAATTGCGTTAATTAATTTTTTAACGCATTAAACTGAACACATTATTCGTATGTGTTAACGAGCTAATTTTGACAGCACTCATTTATGAATATTTCAACTCTCTCTTAATATTTCCTTGTACTGTCCAGTTTGTCATTATTGGCTCTCAATATTCAAATTTTACACAAACAGGGTGGTCCTGGATCAGAGCCAGTTTTGGATAAAATGCATGAATTTGCATGCTGAATGCAGTGCTTTATGACTTTATGGGCTATAACATGCAACACAACAATCTGAAACTTCGTTAAGCTCCAAAATTTCTTACAACAACCGCTGCCATTTCACAAATCACATATGGGGTTTCATTTGCACTTCAAAGTCAAAAGCAAGGAATTTCTTTCCCCAAGAGAAGCGGATCAGTGGCACAGATAAATAATGCAACGTAAGCCTATATTGTCTCCCTTATGAGTTGTCAGCAAAATCACCGCAACCTTGTTACCCGGACTGAACCACAAAGCGGGTCAAACGGGTAAGGTCTAGTGTGCTGGAGGCGATCCGCTCACACAACATGCACCTGATGATACACAAGTCAATGACGAACAAGTGTCAACTGAGATTCCACTTGATCTCAGAAACCCTCCTATAAATTTCAGGTGGTCAATTCATTTTCATAACCAAACCATATATGGAAGTAACCATTTTTAGCACTCAAAATAGGACTAACAAGTGTCCTATCAGCCCGAGGAACCCATTTCATCCACTTCCAGTTGAGCCAGAGCACTTGAATGTCGCTCTGGAGTCATACTAGGGTTGAGTTCATTTCTACCCTGAAGTACTAAGACACATGAAGCATGCTGCACTCTGGAGCAGTTTAATTACACAATGTTACATCATCTACGGGTTGTGTTCCTGTAGCCAAGCACTCTGCTTAAACCCACGATGAAGAGTGAATAAAAGAGTTTACAGAAACCAAAACAGTAATTCACCTGGTTACAAAATGAACCTGAAATGCTGGGAAAGTACTTGGAAGATTATGACTCAAAAACCAACAGAATAACAATGTTTAAGAGATTCATAAATAATTTATAATACTGCAACTTTGCATTAAGGAAAATAAATAAAGAAGAATCATAATTTAATGTATATTTAGTCCCATATCCAAATGCAGTCTGTAAAATCAATATGAACTCAGAAAGTGAGCGTGTGTACACTCTTTTATACATCACTGTAGCCTTTCTAAAACCGTGCCAATAGTGCAAACACAGTCATTTAAAACCAGTTAAGATTAGTGTCACAAGAGTTAAGTGACAATCCAAAACTGCAGCTTCGAATAAACGTCAGCTTTAAATTACCCTTCTAACTTCTCTGTTCATTTCCAAAGCTTT
Source organism: Carassius auratus (assembly GCF_003368295.1). Lineage (NCBI taxonomy): Eukaryota > Metazoa > Chordata > Actinopteri > Cypriniformes > Cyprinidae > Carassius > Carassius auratus. Next base: position 1,437,194 of record NW_020527496.1, on the reverse strand, counting down.
CTCACAGAATGGTTAGCCTAAAATTGGAGAACTAGTAGAGTTTGCCAATCATCCATCTATCCTCAAATATTCAGTAATAGTTTTCCATTCCCTGGTTCACAATTTTTCCCCAAACTACATGGGCACATGGAATGAGCTCCTCAAATCTGGTCTTGAGCCATCAGTCAACATATCCTGCACTTCATGAAGCATGGGATCTACAGTGAGAGAAACTACAGCCTTCACACTACATGTGAGGAGGACTGAATTATACTGCCCTCTTGTGGATGATTATTTCGAACCAATTAATGTTTGGATTTATAGATACGATTCTGATTATGCCAATATTTTGGATGGATGGATGGATGGATGCAAAGATAAATAAATAAGAATAATAGGCTGATAGAGAGATGAATGACAAACAGACAGACAGACAGACAGACAGACAGACAGACAGATAGATAGATAGATAGATAGATAGATAGATAGATAGATACTTCTAAAAATGATCAAACTTACCAATGATGACAAATCCATCAGTTTCTTTCTCAGAGGATTTTCTGGCTCCATCATTCTTGAATCCGAAAAACTTCAACATCTTCGGTGTCTGTTGAGAGTCAGAAATCAATAGAGTTTTACAAATCTAACGTATCTGTTCTGAATGAACTCAAACCCCGAGCGAGCGTGGTGTGTTTCTAGCATTTATTGTATATTATATTTAGCTGAGATCTGCGCTGTGAGTTAGTTTAGTTTTCCTCGACAGCTCGAGAGAAGAAGCGCGTCAGCGAGCGTTACAGTCACGCGCTCGGCTGCTGAAATACTGTGAACAACAACAGTAACGGTCTCTTTAAAACAATTACTATCTTACATCAAACCATAGAGTAATAATATTCGTCTTTGGTTGTGGTAAATATCGAGCTACTCGACTGAAGTTTTGTTTACGAGTCCTCTCCACGCCGAGTCCGACTGCTTTTTCGCTCCGTGTGAAAACAAAAGAAGGAAGAGATTACATTAGTTTCGGTTTAAAAACGCTAAAACAACAACAACAACATAATAATAATAATAATAATTATTATTATTATTATTATCATTGTTATTATTATCATTATTATTATTATCATAATTTACTAGCACCCTTTTAAACACAGTGTGGTGCCAACATAATTTGCAAAATATTTGATTAGAAAAACAATTACAATTATTATTAATCAAAATAAGTATAATTAACTATTTTTAAAAGTATATACAACTGATCTGTTGTATAATGTGATCTGTAATGCAGAACCGAAGGTCTCGAGTGGATCGCGATTCATTAACCCCCTATGAACCGAAAGTACAATGAGCTGATAGTGAGAATGTCTCATTTTGGTAAAATACCAAATCCATGAAGATAAATTGACTTATGAAACATTATAGCTTAGTTACTTCTTGGTTAAAAAAAAAAAAAAAAAACACCGTTCTTTGAACTGTTCAAAAGAACCGATTCGCGAAAATGATTCAGACTTACCACAACTAGGAACTAATAGTCAACAGGCAATTTGTTTCTAACGTTGTTCTCTGACGCAACGGAAATGCTGTCACCGGGAATACGTCACTTGCTCTGAGTTTTCCCGCGAATCTGGTCTGGAGTCCTTTTGCGTTTTATTCCTTGTATGCTTTGCCATAAAAACCCACAATGTCAGGCGTTTACGAATCTCCGAAGCCCAGAATCAACGCGTCGCTGTTGTCTCAATACATCGGTCGAGCAGTCTGCTTCGTTGGACGCTTAGAAAAGGTATTAACCTAACCTTACTATCATACACCAATACACATGTATTAAACGATGAACATTTGCTAGTGTATTTTCTCTGTACTGAGCCCTCTGACTGTATAGAATGAAAAACATGGGTGAAGGTGTTATCATATAACTGCAAAACGAGCCTATTAAGGTTAATTATTATGCATAATGCAAAATAAACCCGATTTCTGTGTTGTGTATTGACAGGTGCATCCATCAGGAAAGGCTCTTACTCTGTCAGATGGAGAAGGAAAGTCTGCCTCAGTGGAGCTCAGTGATCCAGTGAGTGATCAGATCAGCTCTCTCTATGTCTGACTGCTGTTCATTAAACTGTTCTTCTCTTTTCTTCATTCCCGTTTAGCTGGACGAAGAGCTGAGTGGGGTTGTGGAGGTTATTGGGACGGTGTCGAACAAAGGGACAGTTATGGCTGTTTCATATACTCCGTATCGAGAGGACAAAACCTCTTTCGGTACACATTGTTATATTGCTTCTGAGTTGTATTTTTGTGTCAATGCATGCATTTGGATGTAAAGTGTCTTCATTTGTTTTGCAGATCTGGAGCTGTACAACGAAGGTCTGAAAGTTCTCCATGATTTTCCCCAGCATTACCCATTCGAGGTGTCTTTAAGTGGCTAAACCGCACTCATTTATTTGCCTTTTACAGTTTCTGGATGATTGGATATTTACTGTGTTTGTAAACTATTGTTCTGTTATTGTTACTTGAAATAAATCACATTATTGACCATACATTGACCAAATAAGTTTGGAATTTGTTTACCGTTTTGTCAGTATGGTTTTTTTTTTTTTTTCTTTTTTTTTTTATCATAAAGCAAAGCATGATCATGAGGCAAAATGTAAGCAATCTAAAATTTTCTCATAATTCATCTGTAATATCTAACACACCGACACCATTATAATTAAATGAAGTGTCTATCTATTTTAGTTGTAAAACAGGGTTTTATTTATTTTTTAGGGTGGGAGTGTTATGATGTAGTTTTGTGTTTATATGAACAGTTTTCTGTATTGTATTACTCCCAAGTTATGCATATTGCAAGTAACACAGTATTGGTCAAAAGTGTTTAGCTTTTAAGACATTTTAATGAATGAAATTATATATTAGGCTGGTCTACAGACATCATTTTTGTTATTACTCCATCTACATTTAAAGGGAAAATTAGTTTGTTGTTATTTCATTCAATACTATTCTCAGTGCATTTTGTTTTTTTGTTTATATATTCCACCTCTAGATGGCAATGAAGTGAAAAACTAAACTGGTATCTTAGTATAGTTTTCTAAAACCAAGGACTTCTGAGTTAAAATGCACTTTTTTTTCAGTAATTCTCGGGATTTCCACAGAAAAAAAAACCTAAATGGAATGTAAATCTGTCATGAATGAAAATGTACTGACCTTTAGTCTATCCAATTTGTAGCCTAGATGAGTTTGTTTCTTCATCAGAACACATTTGGAGGAATGTAGCATCACTTGCTCACCAGTGGATCCTCTGAAGTGAATGGGTGCCGTCAGAACGAGAGTCCAAACAGCGGATAAAAACATCACAATAATCCACACTATACCCCAGTCCAACAGTTAATGTCTTAAGAACATTAAGACATTTTAACTTTAAAGCATTGCTTCTGGCTAATCCCACTATCCATTTTGCTTTCTCCTCTGAAAACTCTGAACGAGGAGGGAAATATGCAGAGATCAAGCTAAAGTTTTCAAGCAAAAGAATTGCCAAAAACTTTTTAATAAATATGTGGGATGATTTTGATGCGAGAGGGCAGTAGGGGATGGACTTTCTCACTGGACGAAGCATTATGGTTTATGGACTATGGAAAGGGACAGATTGTGTAACGTATGGTCTTACTTCACAACAGTGAACAGAGGACAGTGTTTCATTCTGCTGACACTCATGGGAAACTAAAACCAGAATCCTGGAATGCTCTTCTTTAAGTGTGAGGGAGGCTAATATTTCTATGGAAAGAAAGAAAACTTGTACCATTACGGAATTCATCAATCAATAAATGACAAAGTGTCAGGACGAGGTGTATAAGCCTCAAGCAGTCAGTTGTAGTTATCATGTGGAGAAACTCTCCAATATTTCACAAGACAAACCATCTCCATCAGGATAAAAGCCACTAGATTAAAAGATGCATTCAGATGTTGTAATGTTTATATGATGATCAATATGTGCCCTGTGTTGTGCTCAATGGTGTGGTGAGGAGTTGCCTGAGGTCAAGCAGCTGCCATTATATTGTTGCAAGTTCAGACAAAGTGCTGTTTGTACCACTCACACAGTATCTACAGCTATCTTAAAGCCATATTTTATTAGTACTAATATCTAGGGAAAAAATGTGCCTTTAATGACCATTTGCCTTAAATAAGATATGCAGCATGCATGACAGAATGTATCTGGTATGCTTCATAATGTGTTTTTCTTCTAAAATGGTCTTTTCTGACTCATCCTCTAGCATTGTGTTTACACTAAGTGTTTTCATCAGATCTTTTGCTCTGTGGATGTAGCTACTCACTGCCTCAGGAAGACTTAGGCTTTGCATGTTTAACACATCACCCGAGCACAATGGGTTAAAGAAACTGTTAGTAGCACCATGGTCACGTGTAAATTCCCAGGGCCATCTTTTAGTGCCATGCCACAGCACCTGAAGTTCACAACGAGTTGAAGTTGAAGCTCATTCTGGGTTGGTTTTCAAGTGCTTAAAGGCACAGAATGATTAAAACGCCACACCGTTTTTCATTTCCATGACTCCCGTTAACGTGCCCCGGGCAGCAGATTTGGAATTTACTTCAATTTGGTGACTCTATGAAAGAACGAAATCATTAAAAAAATGAAAAATGGGGCGTAAAGTAGCGCAGCCGAGAGGAACTGTCAAACTTGTCAAAATCAACCAGAAACAATTTGTAGAAGAAATTCGCATGTCATGCTCATACTGTCACTGAAATCAGCACAAACGGACTTATCATATTTGGAGGAAATCTTCAGTAAATTAACCTTTTTCAGTAAAATGTTTTCTAAATGGTTTTATCTCCAGGTCACTGAACCTGTACAGCAATTTAAACCAACAAAACTAATGTTCATGGGTTAAATCAGGTCTAAATAGCTCTTTTTAAGGTAACAGAGAGTTTTAGACTTTTCACCTTTGACTCAAACATTTCATGACAAAAGTTATATCAAAAAGTTATTTTTGAGGTGAGAGGGAGCTGCTGTTTCTAAAAGAGACCTTTTCTTTTTTAGCTTGAGGACACTGACAGAAATCCAGTTTAGACCTGCAGATTTCTATCTTGCCATCTGCTCACAGTTTTAATAAAGTTAAAGACAAGCTATTTATTATTACTATATTAGTAATGCAATTTAATTCGACACCCTTCTTTATTTATTTTCTTTTTCCAGTCACTTTTACACATGTCTGTGGGCTATTGTTTGAAAAGACACACAAGAAATGTTTGACAGGAGCACGGGAATCAAAGCTGTCAGAATAATCGTCCTCCCTTAACCTCTGACAGAAGAGGGTTTAACTCTGTGAGTCCCGGAGCAGTGAGCCGGTTACTGTCAGGATACTGGCACACAGCGCTCTGACAGAGTCTAGAGAGGGTGTCACTGCATCACTCACAGATTATATGCCTGGCTTCAATGAAACTTTGCCTGGACTGCCTCTAGCTCTGCCTCACACACCATGAGGATGTAACCGGACCCGAATGATTGCACTGGATTATCAAAGAGACAGACAGTAGAGAAGTCAACATTCCGGTAAGAAATAATCAATGTCTAGTTTTACATTTTCATGATATATTTGTTATTTTGTTGGACACAAGAATGCAGATAGTCTGTACGTGTTATATGTGTTGCAGTTGTTGATATGATTATTAATATTTGTAGCAGCACTGGAGAAGTTTTAAAAACCAACTTTAAATAAATGTATAAAGACTATGGTCAATTGTAAAAACAAACAAACAAAAAAAATGTTTCCCAGTAAAATCCGGTGGAAAAACAGCAGTAATATGCTTGTGTCAAACTGAAGTGATTTTGTATGACAGCCTCAGGATAGTTCATAGGATCTGCCCTTCTTGACCCCTCAGCATTTCTACAGGCAAAATGTAGTTTTCAGATGCAGAGCCTGAGTCCAGGTGTAACGTTTTGAAACACTCAGTTTAATTGGTTGACTAATTTAAATGCACTTTTAATCACTGTTATAAACTCTATGTAGATTGGCTGATATATAAATTGTAGTGGAGATGGCTTGAAAACCTACTTATGTTTCCCTATGGAGTATAGTGACAGTGATTATTAAAGCAAAACTATGTTCAGGACTATGCATTACAGTGATTTTACCACAAATAAAAAGTTTTCATAGCCTATGAAAAAAAACTTGATTTGTTTTAAAATTATGCAATACACAGCATCACCTGGCTAACTGCTTTTATGAAAGATTTATTCTGTGTTTGCATTGTCTGTCCGACTACCATGACACAGGATAGTGGACTTAATATAGCTAGTCATGAGGATGCCAACAGAGAAATACATCATTTTCATACATGTCTGATTGGTTTGTAGAGAGGTGGTGAATAAGCAGGGAGGATGCAGTGTGGTGTGATGCTGTGTGTCCTGCTGCTGATACTGTCCTCTAGTGCTAGAAACCAGAACAGAAGAAAAAACAGACAGAAGCCTGAAAACAGTGTCGTGACGAATGAAGTCAAAAGTAAGAAACACTTTTTTCTTACTACCTGTCTGTCTGTAAGAATGTCTTTGTCTTCTGTCTATCTGTCCATCTTTGTCTGTCTGTCTGTCTGTCTTTCTCTTCTGTCTTTTTGTCTTACTACCTGTCTGTATGTCTGTCTTTGCCTGTCTGTCTTTCTACTTGTCTGTCTATCTGTCTGTCCATCTTTCTACCAGTCTACCTGTCTGTCTGTCCTTGTCTTCTGTCTGTCTGTCCATCTTTCTATCTGTCTTTTTGTCTTTCTACCTGTCTGACACTCTTTGTATTCTGTCTGTCTGTCCCTCTTAACTTTTGTCTCTCTGTCTGTCTGTCTTGTTACCTTACTGTTTATCTATCTATCTATCTATCTATCTATCTATCTATCTATCTATCTATCTATCTATCTATCTATCTATCTATCTATCTATCTATCTATCTATCTATCTATCTATCTATCTATCTATCTGTTTTTCTTCTGTCTATCTGTACATCTTTCTCTTCTGTCTGTCTGACTTTCTACTTGTCTGTCAATCGTTCTCTTTTTTTCTGCCTGTCTACCCTAATATATGAACTGTGTTTTCTTGCAGCTCTCTTCTGTCCAGTGGAGTTGGCGTTTTTAGTGGACAGTTCAGAGAAAGCCACGATGCAGCTGTTTGAGATGCAGAGGGAGTTTGTCCTGCGCTTCAGCACCAGGCTGATGCAGCTCCAGGTGTCCGGCTGGCGTTTGCGGGTGAGACTCGCCCTCCTGCAGTACAGCAGCACTGTCTCAGTGGAGCACAACTTCCAGGACTGGCAGGACATTGACGTGTTCCACAGCCGAGTGGATGCGATGACTTACATCGGCCATGGCACTTACTCAGCTTACGCCATCTCAAACGCCACTCAGCTCTTCAACCAGCAGACGTCGCCCAGCAGTTTAAGAGCAGCGCTTCTGTTGACCGATGGGGTGGACCACCCACGCAGCCCCAGTGCTGTAACTGCAGCCGCAGATGCCAAGAACCACAACATCCATATGTTTGTCATTGGGCTGTCGGGATCCACACGAGACGAGCAGGACAATGGTAGACTGAGGTCCATCGCCAGCGCACCTCCTCAGCAACACCTGTTCAGCCTCACTGACCCACAGCTGGACGACAAGCTCTTCAGGGAACTGGTGAGTGTTTAGAGTCAGGGCGCTACCAATGTTTTGCTTGGTGACTGTGGTCCCAACTGCCTTAAGATCATTAACAAGCTCCTCCCGTGTAGTTCGGGGCTAATCTCTCACCTTTCTCATGATCTTCCTTACCTCATGAGGCGAGATTTTGTACAGTGCACCAGACCGAGATCGATTGATGGTTGTTTTGTATTTCTTCCATATCCGAATAATCACACCAACACCTGTCTCCTTCTCACCAAGCTTCTTCCTGATGGTCTTGTAGCCCATTCAAGCCTTGTGCAGATCTACAATCTTGTCTCTGAAATCCTTTGACAGCTCCTTTGACAGCTTGCCCATGGTCTTGAGAGAGCTTGTAATGGATGATACAGGTTGTGTGGACAGGTGTTTTATACCTAATGAGGTGATTTTAAGAGTAACTTCTTAAAGTGGCAGGACTAATCTGTGATCCATATGGGCATGTATCCGAACTGTGGGAGACAGAATTTTTGATGGTTGGTAGGGGATTCAAATACTTATTTCAATCACTGAAATACACATCGATCTCTAACCTTTATATAATGTGTTTTTCTGGTTTTGTTTTTGGTTGGTGTTCTGTCTCTATGCATACAGGCCCTTCATTTCTCTGTAAGTGAGCAAACTTACAAAACCAGCAGGGGATCAAATAAATATTTTCCCCACTGTAATTACCACAAAACATCACAGTCCCCTAAAAATATATATCTGTTAATGGTTTGCACTTTAGTTCAGTTCAGTCTACAATGCTCTCTTTTCTCTTTTACAGAGTGAACTTACGAACACAGTTGTGAGTACAGCTTTTTCATAAAAATATTAAGTGTAGAAGTTTGTGATCTGTGATTGGATTATTTATTCTTTTTTTTTTTTATAAATACCAGCTGACTGTATCAATCATATTCCACTAAGAATATTGATCTGAGTTTGAATTATTTTACTACAAAATAAAGTCTAACTAATTCATTAAAAACACTGTAATATAGTGATGGCATATTATTAATCTCTAATGGATTTTTTTTTCTCTCTGTTGTAGTGTCCACAACCCAAATCCTGCCAGTGTGAAAAAGGAGAGAGAGGTACACCCGGAAATCCAGTGAGTTTATATCAACACTGTTCTTATCTGTACAGTCATTTTCTCTGCATTTAAAAAAAAAAGTAAAATCTTATTCAGAATCAATTCATGCACCAACATGAATTATCTGTAATTAAGTTAACTTCTTTTTAAAGTCAAGTCACCTTTATTTATACAGCGCTTTTAACAATACAGATTGTGTCAAAGCAACTTTACAGTATTAAATAAAAAACAGTGTGTGAATAATGCAAAATGACAACAGTAAACACTCAATTTTAATTTAAAGGCAGTTCATTATTTATTTCAATATTTCTCAATTCATTTAAATTTGATGTACTAAAATAACTAAATCTTACACTGAAAAATAAACAAAAACTATACAGACATATAACTAAAACTAATAAACTAATAAAACTAATAAAAATGGCACAAACACAAAACAAAATTACTAAAACTTTATCTAAAATTAAAAACAGAAAAAAAACGAATTCTATATATTAATAACAATTATAATACTACTCCAATGATTATAAAAAATAACATGCTCAATGAATTATTTTTCTTAGAGCCCGGTCTGATCTGTGCACATGAACAAACAAAGTTCAACTGGTTTGAGAAGTGTAAAACAGCAGTAATCCTCTCTCTGAGCTGTGCTTGATGAAGTGTTTAAATCCGTCGCTCAGAAAGCTCTTGTTTAGGGCCAGAGCAGAGCAGGTGGATTCAAGAGCGGCACATGAAAAACTAGGAAATGTTTCCCACACTGTAAGTGTAGCAGGTGCTGGAGCTTTCGCCAGGGCCCCTCTGTGCTTCAGATGTGCTTCACAGACGGGTTAAAGATCAAGACCAGCGGATTATGCAGAGATAAACAAAACAAAACAAAATGTTTCACATCAATACTTCATCATTCTCAGAAATCTGTGCAGATTTCATGCTTAGGTCAAATCCATCGAATCGTATAGAGCTTAATTGGAAATCTTTCACTAGTCAATGAATATTATCCAGGTGCACATAGAAAACTGTATTTAAAATTTTCTTTAAAAATGTATAAGTGAAATGATCATTTTGTCTGCTCATTCTGTAATTTCTTGTAAATATTAGGGTAAACCAGGTGATCCAGGATTTGATGGGCCTCCTGGTCTTAAAGGATCTAAAGTAAGCTTTTTCATATTTTCATATCAGAAGTTTGTTTTCAAATCCGATTGTATTTGATTTTCTCTGTTTTATCCATAGGGAGCGGCAGGTTTAAATGGACGTCCAGGATTAGAGGGCCTGAGGGTACTATATCCTGATATATTAACTCTAAAATATTTTTATTTGTATGTTTGTTTCATTGGTGAGCCTCTGATTGATCGAGTGCATGCTTCCATTGTTACAGGGAAGACCAGGACTAAAAGGACAAAAGGCTCGTAGATTGCATTTCCCAGGAGACGGCCGGATGGTGAAGTGTTATAAATGATATCAGACAGCAGGACAATGAAACTTACTTTCACTCTCTCTCTCCGTTCTGTAGGGCGGGAAAGGAGAATGTGGCGCCCCGGGGTTGAAAGGAGATCAAGTAGGTTTTAGGAAATGATTTTCTGGATCTCAGGTCTGTTTGTGGCTCACAGTGTGTAATAATGATCCTGTCCTTCATTCCCACAGGGTCCGGATGGACCTCCAGGACCACGAGGACCACAAGGAGATCAGGTTGCCTTCATCAAGTTTGTGATATATACATGGATTTACCTCGATTTATCATTAAGATTGGTTGCATTGTGACATCAACTGATGACAGTTATTCTCATTACTGTAATGTAGAAAAACGAATTGTTTGAGTATTATTATATGAATGATTTCTGAGGGATCATGTGACACTGAAGGCTGCTAAAAATTCTGAAAAATGATTTTTTACTATAAAATATATTATTATATTAAATATTATATTATATTTAAAAGTATTAATATTACTACTTAATATATTAGAGTTCATTTAGAATTTGAAATAGTAATAATATTTTACAATATTAGGTGAACAGTAGAAATTGTAAAAAATAAGTAAACACACACACACACACACAAAATCTTGCTGACCCCAACCTTTCATGATAGTGTTTCATTTACACCGTTTTATTTATTTGTTTATTTATTGCATCCATATAGGATTATCTTTGTTATTGTATTGCAATACTGACAATGAGCTTTTGCATCACAGTAATGAGAATTTGAGGTGAAAATATGATAAATCAAAAAGCATACAGACAGAAGAATAGCAAAACCTTGTTATAAACTATGTTATTATGAAGTAAGGGTTACACACCTCCCAAGCACAGTGGAGAACTTATCAGGCTCACAGTCGGACACCTCTCCTGTCCCTGCACTAATGGAATGTGATGGAGGGATTAAGTGCTGTTCTTACACTAATGTAACTAGCTAAAGCAGTGAATCCAGGCCTACACGCCATTGTTCCTCTCTGACAGCAGTCTTTGTTCCTCTGGATTAGCATAAGGACAGGGGTTACTATCTCCTGGCCTCCTCCTTCAGTGTCTGTCCCTGTGCTTTCGGTGTGATGACTGCAGCCTCCTTCTTTTTGACCCGATTCAAATTTAGAGAGCCTCAGTTTCCCACACAGTCTTTTCTCTGATGACGGGGAATCTGTCTGGCTGTCATGTGTCCATTGAAAACACTTCATAAGTGACGGCAGAGCAATCTTTGTCTGTTTCAGTTTTTGTGAAGCTGCTACATTTGCTACATTTGACAAACAATGTGATCAGATTGGGTCATGGTCTATAAATTTAAACAGATGTAGTGATTAGTGTTAATGTGTAATTTTCTTTATCATAAAAAACGACTAATAATGCAATCAATATCTGTACATTATATTTGCATTTCAGTCTGTTTGGATAGAAATACATACATAACTTCAGGGAACGAGGGTTACATACGTAACCAAGACGTTTCCTTTCAGTCGGTCACGTTCGACGTTACGAATGGGGTCCCTTACAAAACGCCACATGGCTGTCTTCCAGCGACCCGTGTGAGTGATAGCACCCTGTCGTGAGGCCAGCACGAGTGAGGGCCTATAGCTCGCACAGAAAACACTGGGTAGCATATTCCAGCTGGACATATTCTAGCAGGCTGCCTGCCCGTGGGGGGACTTACAGAAGGCAGGTATCTACCAAGGTGCTGAGGTACCCAGCCCGCAGGGTGGAAGTTTCAACGACAGACCTGGCAAGGGGCTTGCCAAGGGAAAGACACATGCTACGGAGAGACTTACTGTGGACATACACACGTGGGATTACCCAGAAAGGGGAATCACGACACATGGAGGCACCTAGTCCCACACATGGCTGACCAAGGGGCATGTACGCAAGTGTTGGACATCAACAGTGCTGGAGGACTGAGGAACTCACCTGAGGGGAATAGCGCACGCATCCAGTCCGCGGAGTGGAACAGAGATGCTCACAAGTCTCTGAGCTAGAGTCCAAGTCAAGTCTCAAGTCTCTGAGCTAGAGTCCAAGTCAAGTCTCAAGTCTCTGAGCTAGAGTCCAAGTCAAGTCTCAAGTCTCTGAGCTAGAGTCCAAGTCAAGTCTCAAGTCTCTGAGCTAGAGTCCAAGTCAAGTCTCAAGTCTCTTTATTATATTAAGTCTCTGGTAATAATAAATGTTGCATCACGTACAGCGACCCATCCAAGCTGCTTAGAACACTGCATAGCTATATATAAGGAATTCAAAGCATGTAATATGTTATTATGACAACTCTATTTATTAGCATACAATATCAACTTTGATTTTGGTATATAATCAGTGTAAACAGGCTATTGCAACATGACAAAAACACCAAGAATGCTTTACTTTTAAGTTAATATCTGCATTTTGCATTTATGGATTCAGTAATGGCCTTCTGTCTGTCCTGGCTGTATAGCTGCACACCTCTTGTCTGGCTTAAGAATGAACAAAGCTACGCTGACTTATGTTATTCATACAATACCTACTCACAAATAAACATCAAAAACAAAGCCGGCTGCAATGAATTTCTGTGCAAAACAGCTTTTACTACAAACACTTCAACACAAGAACATTGTTATCACACAAGAACATTTTGATAGAGAACCAAAAATATTTAAAGTAGATAAAATTAGAATAAATAAAATGGAAATGTCTACATACTATTACTACTGTAAACTTTGCAAATAGGACATCAGCCCCTTCAAGTCAATGAACAATAACAAAGTGGGCTGCAATGAATATCTGTGCAAAACGTCATGGCTCCGCTCCTACCCAATCAATGACAGAGGCACGCAGGTTTTTTTCCACTGGAGTACTCACGTGAAGGATGCGTTCACAACTAATAACTAATATCATCACGCTATAAAGGGTTGGCCTGCGCTGGGTGCGCCCCTCCCCCTATAACTCTTCTGTCTCGCGGAGGAGCTCATTTGTGTGCATCTGTATGAAACACGCGCTCTGAAACACGCATAGGAAAAAAGAGCGACAGAAAGAACGGCTCCCCTCCAGCCGTGACTCGGCTCCCATCGTTCATGTTTATGAGCCGTTCAAAAGAATCGGTTCGTTCGCGAACGTCACAACTCTAACAGCGAGCTCATCTGACGTTTACTAAAAATTAACATTGTTCACGAGTCCCGGAGCTCGAGTCCGAGTCGAGTCTGAAGTCTTTCGAGGACGAGTCTCAAGTCGAGTCTGAAGTCACTGTTTGTGCGACTTAAGTCGCACTCGAGTCCGAGTCTCAAACTCGAGTCCCCATCTCTGGAGTGGAATGGCGCAGCAAGCGGATTGACACAGAGCATGTCCTTACTGGCCCGAAGGGGCGAGTACCCGGGAGGACACGGACTCTACACGGAGATTATAAAATCTCGCGAATGTGTTAGGTGTCGCCCAGCCCGCAGCTCTACAGATGTCTGCTAGCGAGGCGCCATGCGCCAGCGACCAGGAGGAAACTACACTCCTAGTTGAGTGAGCTCTCACCCCTAGGGGGCATGGCAGGTCTCGAGTCTGATAAGCCAGGACAATAGCATCCACTATCCAGTGGGATAACCTCTGCTTGGAGACAGCCTTTCCCTTCTGCTGGCCTCCGTAACAGAAAAAGAGCTGGTCTGAGGTCCTAAGGAACCGAGTTCTGTCCACATAGGTGCGGAGCGCACGTACTGGACAGAGCAGCACCAGGGCTGGGTCTGCCTCCTCCAGGGGCAGCACTTGCAAGTTCACCACCTGATCCCTAAAAGGAGTGGTGGGAACTTTGGGCACGTACCCAGGCCGGGGTCTCAAGATAATGTGAGAGTTAGCCGGCCCGAATTCCAGGCACGCTTCGTCAACCGAAAATGCCTGCAGGTCCCCAACCCTCTTCACTGAAGCCAAAGCTGGTAGGAGTGCAGTTTTCAAAGATAAAAACTTTAGCTCTACTGAGAGCAAGGGTTCGAAGGGAGCTCTCTGCAGTACTGATAGAACCACTGCGAGGTCCCAAGAGGGGACTTGCTGAGGGCGAGGCGGATTGAGCCTCCTTGCTCCTCTCAGGAACCTGATGATCAGATCGTGCCTCCCAAGAGACTTACCTTCAACAGGGTCATGGTGAGCCAAAATGGCAGCCACATAGACCTTAAGGGTGGAAGGAGACAGCCTTCATTCCAACCCCTCCTGAAGAGAGGAAAGCACTGACCTAATCGGGCATTTCCAGGGGTCCTCACTCCGTGAAGAACACCAAGTGATGAAGAGGTTCCACTTCAAAGCATAGGCATGTCTGGTGGACATAGCTCTAGGTTAAGTGATGGTAGCTACCACCTGTGGTGGCAAGGTACCTAAACCTTCCGTGACCCGTCCAGAACCCACACATGTAGGTTCCACAGATCGGGACGTGGGTGCCAGTGGGTGCCCCGTCTCTGAGAAAGAAGGTCCTTCCTCAGAGGAATTGGCCAGGGAGGGGCTGTCGCGAGGAGTACAAGTTCGGGGAACCAGGTCCGGCTGGGCCAAAAAGGCTCAACCATGAGGACCTGCTCCTCATCCTCCCACACAACGTCTGTGCAAGAAGGCTCACTGGGGGAAACGCATACTTACGCAGGCCCAGCGGCCAGCTGTGTGCCAGGGCGTCCGTGCCGAGAGTGCCCTCGGTCAGGGAGTAAAACAACTGGCAGTGGGAATTTTCTGGAAAGGCAAACAGGTCTACCTGAGCGTCTCCGAAGTGTTCCCAAATCAGCTGAACCGGCTGGGGGTGGAGTCTCCATTCCCCGGGGCGAGACTGCTGCCGTGAGAGCTCGTCGGCTGCACGATTGAGCCTGCCCGGAATGTGAATGGCATGAAGCAACCTCAGATGCTTGTGACTCCACAGGAGGAGATAACGAGCGAGTTGCGACATGCGGCGGGAGCGTAGACCACCCTGACGGTTGATGAACGCTACGGTCGCAGTGTTGTCTGTACGGACCAGAACGTGCTTGTCCTTCAGCAGGGCCCTGAAGCGGTGCAAAGCAAGACGTACTGCTAGCAACTCGAGGCAATTGACATGCCACTGAAGTCGAGGTCCTGTCCAGGAGCCTGACGCAGCATGCCCGTTGCACATGGCACCCCAGCCCGTGGCAGAGGCATCTGTTGATACAACAACATGTCTGGACACCGGTTCTAGGGGCACGAGGGGTCCAACCACGGGGTGAAGTATCGGCGGCAGGCCGGAGTGATGGTCACTCGGAGCGTGCCCTGTTGCCATGCCCATCTCGGGACCCGGTCGTGAAGCCAGTGCTGAAGCGGTCTCATATGGAGTAGCCTGAGCGGTATTACCGGCGCCGCGGATGCCATATGCCCCAGGAGCCTCTGAAACAGTTTCAGTGGAACCGCTCTCTTGCCCTCGAATTGTCTCAGGCAATTCAGCAGTGACTGCGTGCGCTCGTTCGTAAGCTGCGCGAACATGGCGACCGAGTCTATTTCCATACCGAGAAAAGAGATCCTCTGCACAGGGGAGAGCTTGCTCTTTTCCCAGTTGACCTGAAGACCCAGTCGGGCGAGGTGTCTGAGCAACAGATCCCTGTGCTCGCACAACCGCTTTTGAGAGTGAGCTAGGATCAGCCAGTCATCAAGGTAGTTGAGGATAGGGACACCTTGTTCCCTGAGAGGAGCCAGGGCTCACTCCGCGACCTTCGTAAAGACTCAGGGAGACAGGGCCAACCCAAATGGGAGAACCTTGTACTGATATGCCTGCCCCTCGAAAGCAAACCGAAAAAACGGTGTGTGTCGAGGAAGAATGGAGACATGAATGTACACATCCTTTAGGTCGATCGCTGCAAACCAATCCATCGGACGAATGCATTCGAAAATGCGCTTGGGCGTTAGCATCTTGAACGGTAGCCTGTGCAGAGCTCGGTTCAAGGCACACAGGTCCAGGATTGGCCATAACACACCTGTCTTCTTGGGTACTATGAAGTAAGGGCTGTAGAAGCCGGACTTCATGTCGGCTGGAGGGACTGGCTCTATCGCGCCCTTTGCCAGCAGGGTCACGACCTCAGCGTGCATGACAGGGGCATCTTTGCCCACCATCGTCGCGTGGACACCCCGAAACCTGGGGGGACGCCGGGCGAACTGAATCGCGTAGCCGAGCCTGAGCATCCGGATGAGCCAGCGGGAAGGCCTGGGGAGCTCTAGCCAGCTCCCAGGAACCAAACCAGCGGGGTCAAGGGGACTACAGGCATACCCACAGTGGGGCAGCATGGTGGAGCAGACAGCCCCAGCATGGGAGGCATAGCGTCCCTTAGCGGGGGCAGAGTGCGGGCACTCGTCTGACTCCAAGTGGCAAAGAGGGCATGAGAAGGCGAAGCGTTCTTGAGCCGTCTTTGCATGGAAACTGGCAAGGGGAGAGGGGAACGAGAGCGGCGAGGAAGCACGTCGCCAGCTGTCGTTCGTGGCCTCTTGGGACCCGGAGGTAGAGGAAACAGCTCTTTTAGTGAAGGTTTGGGTACCACCGGCCGCAGGGTCATTGGCGGAACAAAAAGAAAACGAGAACAAAGGAGTAGTCCTGCTACCATCTCCTGATGAGCTGACGTCTCCAACTCCGGGTCGCCCGTCTCAGGAACGCCGCTTGGCCTGGCGTTTGGCAGGTTTAGGGGCAGAGACGGGTTGCGCAGCCCTTCTGCGGCCATCTCCTCGCTCAGCCGGGGTGAAGGCTGCTGCTGTGGCCGAGCGGGAGTGGAGGAGGCCGCAGGGGGGCACCCTCGGCGACGAGCAGGCTGAGGTTGCGCCGGCGGCGGGGTGGAAGCAGCAGTGGGCCGCCGGGGCAGGATGTGTCTGATGGCCTCAGACTGCTTCTGGGCGGCAGAGAACTGCTGGGCAAAGCTCTCTACCGTGTCGCCGAAGAGGTTATCCTGGGAGACCGGGGAGTTGAGGAGCTGAGCCCAATCATACTCCCTCATGTCTGCCAGGTTCAGCCATAGGTGGCGCTCCTGGACCACCAAAGTGGACATCACCTGACCCAAGGAGCGCGCAGTGACCTTCGTCGCCCGGAGAGCGAGGTCGGTAGCAGTGCGCGCCTCCTGCAAAACCCCTGGGTCAGCACCGCCCTCGTGCAGCTGCCGGAGCAGCTTGGCCTGATAGACCTGAAGTGAGGCCATGGCATGCAGGGCAGAAGCGGCCTGGCTCGCAGCTCTGTAAACCTTGGCCACAAGCGTGGATGAGAACTTACAGGCCTTGGAGGGCAGCTTGGGACCACCACGCCAAGCAGAGGCGCTCTGTGGACGCAGTTGCATCGCAACAGAACGCTCCACCGGGGGAATCCCAGCATACCCCTTGGCCGCCCCGCCATCGAGGGCAGTGAAGGCGGAGGAAGAACCAGAACGGTTTCGGGCAGTTAAAGGTGCCTTCCATGAACTATTTACTTCCTGGTGCACTTCCGGGAAGAAAGGAACCAGAGGGGGGTGCTGGCGATCCGCATGAGCAGCCCCCAGGAACCAGTCATCTAGCCTCGAGCACTCGGGACAGGGTGGAGGATTCCACTCAAGCCGGATGCTCTCCACTGCCCGGGAAAGCACGGCCGTCAGCTCGGGATCGGACTCAGACAACGCTGGCAATCCCGAGGGAGGCAACGCAGCCAAACCCTCATCTCCCGAGAACTCAAGCCAGCCTTGTAATGCGGCGATCAACATACGGTCCTCTTCGCGAGCCACGAAGAAGATGTCAGGAGCCTGAGAGGGTCCAGCAAACTCATCCAGGAACTCAATCGGCTGCGGCGTATGTGAGGGGGGGGTGGCCCGAGGAGGTTCGCTCGTCGGGGAAGCCCACACGGTAACCCTCAGATCACCCTGGCCACCAGCCGAAGTAGCCCTCTTACGAGAAGAAGAGCTAGAACGGGGTGTGGCAGAGGGGACACTATACCTTTTAAGGTTATCGAGTCTCGATCACAACGCCGAGATGGTCATGTCCCCGCAATGAGAACATGAGCCATCAACGAACGCAGTCTCAGCGTGCTGGAAGCCCAGACACGTGACACAGCGATCGTGACCGTCACGAGGAGCGATATTTCGACCGCACCCAGAAACAGACGGGCAAAATGACATATTTAAAAAGACAAGCTCTTGCTTATAAACACTCCGGTGATTGCAGCAAGCGATGTGCTCGGCTCCGAAGCGAAAGCTTGAATGCGAGTTGCTCGCGTTGCTCCTTATATACCCGCTCTGCGGGCCGGAGCTCGCGATGCAAATGCCGCAGACCAAGGTACTTTGTGTACCATTGGCTCATTTTGTACCACTCGAAGGTGATTGGGCTGTCGGGCGAGATCCCATTCGTAACGTCGAACGTGACCGACTGAAAGGGAACTATACATACCCTGTGACTCCCTGTTAGACAGCGTTGTTATTACAGTCAGTGAGTTGAAATGTTTGATCATTTAATATTTGCTGTTAGCCATCTGGGCATCAGAAATGCATGAAACTTAGCATGTTCCTAAAATGTAGGTTTCTTTATATGCACAAATGCTTTTTTGAGAAATTTGGCCTAACTAGTCGTAATAGGTCAGACCTACCTGTAACAACTATTCAATACTGTTAGCAAAAACATGAGGTTTCTTATAGCCTGTGTTTGGGAAAGTTACTTTCAAAATTAATGCATTATTGCATTACTTTACGAATAAATAAATAAAAAGTTACTAACTGACTAATTGCTTCACTTAGTTACACTTTACAGTGATGTGTTATGTTACTTTTGCCACCTATATAGGCTGGGCTTGCTTATTTACTTTTACTAATGAAAATAAAAACAAAAGTGATATTTTTGGCAACTGTAAAGGCCCTTTCACACCAAAAGCGAAATTACAGAGCCTTTGCCTTTGCACCTCACTCTCAGTTTCTCTCAAAATGGGGACAAGAAAGGTGTCAATTTGCACCGGAAATGAAGTGCATTTTATGGCAAAAAAGAAGACAATCTTCTTAATTTAATTCTTTGAATTGATTTGAAATATATATATCTTAAGTGTAATTACACTGGTTTCTAAATAGATAGGATAGGATTAGGATGCTTCAGTAATACTTTATTTTTATAAAGCATGCCACAGATGCTGTCACCATGGATGAACTTATAATGAAAAGGAACAAACCATCAACATAACTACACACACACACACACACGCACACACACACACACACACGTGCGCGCGCGGTCAGTACAACAAACTCATAGTTCAAATTTGATTAGTGTAAAGTAAATTATATTATACAGGCTAACACTTTAATGTCTGTCTATTGCAGGGACTGAGTGGTAATCCTGGTGACTCTGGCCCTGAAGGCCCCAGTGGACCTAAAGTAAGGATATTGCATCTCTCCGTTAGGATATGATGAGATATTATGAATGGTAAACATGAAAACAATATGATATGGAATGACAGTAAATTTTTTCCCAGGGTGAGCGAGGACCTAGTGGACCCACCGGACCTCAAGGGGACCCAGGGATGGGGTTTCCTGGTATGAAGGTAATCAAATGACACTCCTCAGCATTCTTTAATTCTTTAATTATACAATATATACAATATATACAACGATGTTATTAAACATTTCAAGCAATATTTTCTAGTGCTTATATAATTGTCATGCATGCAGTTTATAAACTTTTATATTAATTAAGAAACTGCACTGAATATTTGCACTTAAATTCATTTATAACACTGCACAACCGCTTAAGTGTATTGATTAAAATTAAGGAAAAACTTACTGAATTGTTTTTTTCTTTTATATACACATGTTCAAAAGGTTGGGCTCAATAAGATGTGTCACAGTTTCTACAAAAAGTAATAATCAGCACAACTATTTTCAACACTGATAATAATAAATGTTTCTTGAGTAGCAAATCAGTTTGAATTTAGAATGAGTTCTGAAGGATTGTGTGACACTTAAGACTGGAGTGATGATGCTAGAAATTCAACTTTGAATCACAGGAATAAATTAAATTATAAAATAAATTAAAAAAAATTTTTTCACAATATTTCTGTATTTACTGTATTTCATTTCAACTAAATGCAGTTTTGGTGAGCATAAGAGTAACTACAAACATCTCACCAAGTCTCAAACTTTCTATCTGTAGTGTATCAATATGCTATCATTGTATAATTATAATGGAATCATATTTATGTAAACGCCTTGTGTTTTGTAAGGGGGAGAAAGGTAGCCAAGGCAGACCTGGGCCGACTGGACCTGTTGGTTTCGGTGAGCCAGGAATGCCTGTAAGTGATACGTCAATAACCACTAGAGGAAGATACACATCCTCAATCATGAGTTTAACTGTAACAGGCAACTATCCGACATATTATTCCCTGGACATATACAATATACTTATATTTAATATCTGTTTGTCAGGGCCCACCAGGACCTCCAGGAGTTCAAGGCAACCAAGGGTTTCCTGGAGAGGGTTTACCAGGAACGAAGGCAAGACAAATAACAAATAAAAAAAATAAACCTCCATCTACATCCATTTATGAAAAAGAAGTGCACTGTATGTGTACTTGTAGTGTACTTACATTTTAAAAGTTTACTTTTATACAGTATTGCAGATTAATTAGATAAAAGGCCACTTCAGTGTACTTAGAGAGTATACATTCATGATTATATTTCTTAACACATTATCACAAATTAACACAAATTATTATGTTTTAATTATCTTTGTCGTGCTTCAAAGTAGCGCTTAATTTGATGTGCTGACTAACATACTAAAGTGTCACATGTATATTTAGTTCTCTTTCTTAGTTTTCCCTCCACTAGTTTGTTTTCTTGATTGTTAATTAGCTCTACATATATTCTGTTTCTCCCTCGTTGCACTCTAGTATTTTAGCTCTGTGTTCTCCTCTGTTCCTTTGTATGGTATTGTCTTTTGCGTATTTTTTACAGTTGATTTATTGTTGTTCCCTATCCTAGTGGATTTATAAAAAATATTGTCCATCATACTCTTTCGTCATGCACGTTGTATATTGTTGTTACAATCCCAAGACAGAATACCAGAACGGCATTGTGGCATTTTTCTTTTTTTGCTTCGTTCCTCTCCATTCCCAGATAGATCTGCCAGCCATCCAGCTCCTTTGCCTGGAGGCTAAGGAGGGCCACACCAGGGACTTTTTAGATCTGGCATGCCTTACTCACTTCCCTTGTGGGTAAGGCCTGCCTGCCAGAATAATTTTGCCGTGTGTGTGGAGAGGGTGCTTGTGATCCCACCGGCTCCACCGGGCTCACTTGTCCCTCCAGCTCCACCTTGGTCAGTCGTCAACCTTCCTCCACTACAGGACTTCACTCCTCCGGATTTACATCACCCCTCCATCCCTCTGACACTGTCAGGTACCTCCCTCCCTCAAGCTGCACCTTGGTCCTTGGTTACTCCGGCTCCACCGTGGTCTTCCGGATTGCCGCTTTCACCTCGCTTGCATGAGCCATCTGCTCCACTTTGGCCCTCCTGATGCTCTGTGTCACCCTGGCTCTGCGGCTCTCCATCTCTTGTCTCTGCCATGGGCTCCACCTCCACCAGCTTCATCTGTGTCAGTCGGCCCTCTAGATCTTCACCTGGCTCCACAGATTGTTTACTCCATCCTGACCCTATGAGCTCTGTAGTCTCCTTTTTGCCTGCCCCTTGTCCTCCTCCTGAACCCTCACCCTCCCTCCTCTGTAGGACTGCTCCATGGCACGAGAACAGTTCTCCCTGATTGCGTTCTACCTAGTAATTAAGCCCTGTGTTCTTGTGGATTTATTAAACTAAATTTTCCATCATACTCTTTTATTGTGCGTGTTGTACTTTGTTGTGACAATCCCAAGACAGAATACCAGACCATCTAAAAGAGTAGTTATTGCTACATTTTACTTTTTTTTTTCATACCTCTCCCATCCAGATGGATCTGACAGCTGTCCAGCTCCTTTGCCTGGAGCAGCAGGACCATTTACTGAAGGACCACACCAGGGACTTTTTAGATCTGGAGTGCTTTACTTACTTCCCTGGCGTGTAATAAACGTCTGTCAGCAAAAGTTCCCAAGAAGGATATCACCATGTTTGTGTCCTGACCTAGAGCACAGCCAGGCCAGCCATCACTACGCTACATGGGTAGTACACCAGAGCCCACTGCAAACAGTGACCCTGCATCCGCTGCGATCAATGAGTCTGTGCTAATAGATGCGACAGAGCCGAACATCACCCCAGAGCCCGAACTCAACGAAATGTCTGACCAGGTGCATGAGCCAGCAACAAAGAGTGTTGTTGTGGGAATTCTTGTTGAGATCAAGGGAGCTGATAGCTGACCTCGACCACAGTCCAGCTGCTGAGGGTGAGCTGCCATGGTCCTCTGAAAAATATTATGAGCAACTCAAAGTCATTTTTGATGTGGATTTGATAGACTGGTTTGGGGAGGTAATACCAAATTCTCTACTGGTTCTGCCCAGCTCCTGTTCTCCTGTGTTTCCTTCCAGCCTCCCTCTCCCACCTCCTCTCCTAAAACTATCCAGTTCCTCAACCTTGTCTCAAGTGGTTCCTGTCAGACCCTCAGCTCACCCTTAGTAAGTGCAATCTGAGCACTTTGAGTAACCTTGAGTCTGGCAGTCTCTAGCTCTGCCTTAGCGTAAGGATCCCCTGTCTCTGCCTCTGGCATTCGAGTCCTGGATTCCTTATCGGCTCTTTGACCCATCGGCTCTGCCTTGGCTACTAGCTCCCTCATCTCCACTGTGGCCTGTTATCCCACTGGCTCCCTCTTCCTTCTGGCTCTGCCTCGGTCAGTTGTCAACCTTCATCCACTTCACCTTCATCCTTTGTCATTCTGGCTCCACCGTGGCCTTCAGGATCTCTACCTCTGCCTCATCGCATGTGAAGTCTGCTCTGCCTTGGCCCTCCAGATCCTGAGCATAACCCTGGCTCTCTGTCTCTGCTGTGGGCTCCACCTCCACTAGCTCCATCACTGTCAGTCGGCCCCCTGGTGTCGTCGGCCAGCACCATGGCTCCTCCCACCATTGACTCCACTGTGGGCCGCCATCCTGGCTGCATTCTGGGTCTCTGCCTGGCCCTGGACCTAAGAGCTCTGCATTCTCCCTTTTGCCTACCCCTTGCCCTTTTTGTGGATTATTTGTTGTTGGATTGTTGTTCCCTTTCCCTGTGGATTTATTAAAAGGAATTCTCCATCCTAATCTTTCATCATGCACGTATGTTGCTGTGAAAATCCCATGACATAAAGCACACAGAACGTACTTGGTTATAATTTTAACTCTAGTGAGATATTTGATATAACATTTTTTACAAGTTAATATATCAATGATTTAATTTGCAACTTCACTTTATTATTACAAATATATTCATTCAGAATATTATTAATATATTATATCATATATATTATATAATATTAACATTTAAATACATGGCATACAAGTTTCGATAGAAATGACACTAAAGAATATTTAAATGCAGTTCAGTACATTCAATAGTACCATTGACCAATATTTCAAAGACAATAGAAGTAATTATGAAATTACATATAAGATGAGCCCTGCTTAAATGTGTCAAAAAGCACTCTAAAGTTTAGCTAATTGCATTTAATATAAATGTAATTTGTATTACATTTTCATTTAATTCCAATTTACATGTAATTAAGTGTAAAACATTACATTCAGTTCAAACTTACAGTAAGTAATTTATTTCTGTAATAAGCACTCTTACAAGGTTCTGCTCTTTAGCACTGATGTTACTGCATGAGCTCTATGCATTAATCATGTACTAAATAATGTAATGATGCACTGTTGTTCACCACATTTCAGGGTGACAGAGGATTTGAGGGTCCTAAGGGTGCACGTGGACCTCCTGGAATTAGCATTAAGGGTGATAAGGTATAGTAATCTCTCTCTCTCTCTAAAAAAAATAAATAAATTATTATTCCCCACTTCTCTCTCTCTCTAAAAAAAAAAAAAAAATTATATTCCTCACTTCTGTAGGGTAACACAGGGGAAAAAGGTTTACCTGGACTGATAGGATTTCCAGGAGTTGGGATCCAGGGTGAAAAGGCAAAGAGAAGTTCTTATTTATCCATAGGTTTCGCCCTGCATTATTTTATAGGAAATCATAGTACAGCCTTCACTGTGAATTTATGTTTTGTAATGGTATTTCTTGCTGCAGGGAGACCTGGGACTCATAGGACCACCTGGCCCTAGAGGCCCTCCTGGAGTCGGCATTGTGGGCACTAAGGTACATTGTGTGTGTGTGTGTGTGTGTGTGTGTTTGTTTGTTTTAGTGGTCTAGTTTAGTATTCTGATATTGAATGCACGCTATATTTAGGGAGAGTTCTGTGATACATTAGTTCACCCCAAAAAGAAACTCACTGTCATGTTGTTGCAAAACAGTGACGTTATTATTAACTAACATTTAATAATTCAAATAAAATCGTTTTTGGGGAATAAACTGAATTTAAATTGAATTTAAATTGTGAATTGAATTAAAACAAAAAGCTTTTTTTTAAAAAAAGAATTAGAAAAATTTCCCTGGCAACTAACAAAAAGAAATAATTTTAAGTTCTAAAATTACTAAAAATAAAACTGAATTAAAAATATTAAAGCTGACTAGAAATAAAAAATAATAAAACATATAACAAATGTGCTAAAACCTAATGAAATTAAATTAATTGAATTTCATTTGAACTTAACGCATTTAATAAAAACATAAATATAAATATAAAAATAAAAAGAATATTTTTGTGGTGAATTATTCCATTAAGGGCTTTATGTGATTGGGTTTGTTTTATGTAAATATACTGATCGCAGGGTGATCAGGGCTTTCCAGGAGAATCTGGATTGCAAGGTGAAAGAGGAATAGGAGAACCAGGACCAAAGGTATTTTGCAATTTTAATGTCCTTACAAACTAAATCAAATATTATTAGTTTGTTTCCGTATTTTCAATATACAGTATAACATCGACATGTTTTGTGTAATATCTATCTATTGATTGAATGATTTTAGGGAGAACCAGGCCCAGATGGTGCACCTGGTATTCCTGGTATCCCAGGTGAAGATGGATCCGTGGGTCCAAAGGTAGGACACAATGCCTTGGGTCACAGTTTTCTCACAATATGATTACCATTACATTTAAAATTTAACCAATGGATCAGCTTTAATAATAAATTAATTAAGTAATATGAAGTTATATGCTGTGATTTAAATGTCTACATATTTCTGGCCACTGTGACTATAACTGTAAATATAGGAAAGCCCCTAATAAAGCTGTGGGTTTTCATAACAGCGTGGACTGAATTCCTGTTTACATGTGTTTACTCACCCAGGTATCTCTGCCTTTTTTTCATTATGTTAGGGTGAGATGGGTTTACCTGGTGCTCGAGGTCCAGAGGGCTCACCTGGGAAAGGGATTCCTGGTGAGAAGGTACAATGACTCTCTGATGGGTTTCCTTTGTTACCTCAACTGTATAGATCAAGTTATAACTGACATTGAATGCAGCTCTTATAGTCAAACAATGATTCACAGTGTACAGTCACTGAGAGTCACACATTTCCAGAAACCGAAATTTGCCCTTTTTGGGCGACAATGACAATGTGCTTTACATTACAGTAAATAAACTCCTCTCTCTCTCATTTTAATTATTCATTCATTTATGTATTCATTCAATTTGAAAGTAATTAAATTGATCAAAATTTAAAGTAAAGACATTTGTATTGTTACAAAAGGATTTGTTTTCAAATAAAATCTGTTTTCAAAATTGATTTTATATATATATTGTTACGTTAATGAACGTTCTGTTTCCTTATTTGGTCTTCTTCCTGTTCTTGTTTTGTTAATTGATTAATCCCCACCTATCTCCAGTTCCATCATCATCACCTGTGTGCTTAAATACCCTGTCTGTTTAGTTCATCTTCGTCCGTGATTATTTGTAATATTGTCTATGTTAATGCTATATTGGTATATGTATATTTGTGAGTGTTAATCTGAGATTGTATTGTAAATGTAGTATATTGTCTGTAATCTCCTTCGTCATCCAGTAAACTCTTCATTTGTTCCAGATCCTCTTCTAGCACTTTATCCTTCATTAGCACACACACCTAATTGTAACAGAATCACGGAACAAAAACAGTGTAGTTTATTTAGCGGCGTTTTTTCTTTCTTTTATTTTTGTTTTCCTCCCTCTCCCGGAATGGCCATTCCAGCAGTCCATCTCCTATGCCTGGAGCAACTGGACCGTTCGCTGGTATGGTCATACCAGGGAACAGTCCCCGAGAGGATTTCGCCGCATTCGTGGAGTGGGTGCTGGAGAAAAATGGATCTTCATGGACCATGGATATCTCCAGCCCCACTCCCGACCCAGAGACCAGCCAGCCACCATCCCGCCGCATGGAGCTAGAGCCCACCCCAGCCGTAGAGCCCGAGCCAATCACCGAATGGGAGCCAGGACCTCAAGACCGCGACTGACCAGGTGTGTGAGCCGGCAACACCGTGAGTCGTGGGAGTCTTAGTGGATATTGAGGGCGTGGAGGAGAGCCCTGCCCACACTTCTGCGACTGAGGGTGAGCTGTTTTCAGTCTCGGGAAATGATATGGAGCAACTATTGGATCTAATGGACTGGTCTATGGAGGTAATTCCTGAATCCCCTGTTTTTCCGCTGGTTCCGTCCAGCCCTGATCCCCCTGTATACCCTCTCAGTCTCCCACTCCTACCTCATCCAGTCTGAATTTTCTGTTTCTCGGCTGGTTCCGCCGAGCTCTGAATTTTCTGTGTCTCCGCTGGTTCCGCCCAGCCTTGAATTTTCTGTTTCTCCTGTATTCCCTCCCAGCCTCCCTCTCCCACCTCCTCCTAGACCTCCCAGTTCCCCTGCTCCACTTCCGCTGGTTCTGTCCAGCCCTGATCCTCCTGTGTTTCCTCCCATCCTTCCTCTCTCTACTTCTCCTAGACCAGCCAGTTCCACGACCTCATCTCTGCTGGTGCCAGTCTGTCCCGCAGCTCACCCTCAGTCCGCGCCATCTCCGGATCCTCGGCTTCACCCTGGCTCTGCGGCTGCGCTGCTCCATCTTGGGCTCCTCACCCAACACTCCTCACTGGTGTCGTCAGCCCCTTCTCCACCATGGCTCCTCCCGCCATCGACTCCACCGTGGATCTCCGTCCTGGCTGGTCTCTGGAGGACCATCTGGCTCCTCCGGCTCCGGGCTCCTCCCTGGCTCCTCCCTCCATCCACTCCGCTCTGGTCCCTATCCATGCTCCCTCTTCACCTGCTCCTTGCCTGTTCCTCGCCCACCTCCAGAACAGCGGTATCCGCTGGTATTCCTTTTGCGGTTCGAGGATGCACTGTTCCGGGAGGGGGTGAACTGTTACGTTAATGAACTTTCTGTTTACTTATTTGGGCTTCTTCCTGTTCTTGTTTTGTTAATTGATTAATCCCCACCTGTCTCCAGTTCCAGTTCCGTCATGAGCACGTTGTCCTTTCATGGGGAAGTCATGGCCTAATGGTTAGAGAGTCGGACTCGCAATCGAAGGGTTGTGGGTTCGAGTCTCAGGCTGGCAGGAATTGTGGGTGGGGGGAGTGCATGTACAGTGCTCTCTCCACCTTCAATACCATGACTGAGGTGCCCTTGATCAAGGCATTGAACCCCCAACTGCTCCCTGGGCGCTGCAGCATAAATGGCTGCCCACTGATCCGTGTGTGTGTGTGTGTGTGTGTGTGCGTGGACTTTGGATTGGTTAAATGCAGAGCACGAATTCTGAGCATGAGTCACCATACTTGGCTGTATGTCACTTCACTTTCACTAAATCAGCATATTAGAAAAGTTTCATAAGTCAGGAAAGAATGGCTGCTGAAAAATATATATTTTAAAATGTAATTTGAAATATCACTGTCAAATAAATCCAACTTTGGTAAGCAAAAGAAATCTTTCAAACCATTAAAAATGTAATAGTATAATGATATTTTGATATGTTAAATTTTCCTTACAATTATCTATGTGGTAGTATTTGTGGACTGCATTTCTTTCCTGTTGGTTTTTATTGTAAAAAGCAATTGTATAAAATTTTACTGTAACCGTAATAAGATGTGAATTGCCACTGAGAAAGAGAAATGCATTTACTAAATTTGATTTGGGGGTAAAATTTGACCTGGAGATGTTTTTTAAATAAGTTTATCTAGGACAAAAAAAAGTTGAATAACGTCTCAAATACGGTCTCATCTGAATGTCCTGAAGGGGAAACTGTCACTGTAAATTGTGTTTGGGCATCTCTCCACAGGGGGACAGAGGGGACAGAGGACCGAGGGGTCTCCCAGGAAGTGCTGGAGCAGCAGGACCCCCTGGGGCCAAGGTGGGTGAGACAGTGACAGAGCTTCATAAAAGATCTTTAGGGTTTGGTTGTACACTTTGGTGGCTGCTCATAAACAGTCCTTTAACAGACATGCTGGGTTGCGAGAATATTAATCCATTAAACCCATAAACTATCCAAAATATATCTCTCACTGTCCACATTGTCTTATATACACTATAAACATGTTTAAAAAAATGGAAATAACAGATTTTCTTTCACGCATAGGGAGAACCAGGAAGTTTAGGTATGATGGGCTTACCTGGACCTCCAGGTCGAGGACTACCTGGTTCAAAGGTGAGTATATGTCTCACTAGTAGCAAATAGTGATAGATACTATTTACATAAGGTAAAAAAAAAGTAATATTTGTACTAAAGGTATCTGATCATTGGTGGATTAAGCTAGAGAAAATAGCCTTTGCCAGTTGGCTATTTGCATTCCAACCTTATGTTATATATTACTGTATGTATCGGACATATGTACAGTACATATCATTGTGTCGGTTGCATGTTTTTTGATAGGGTGAGCCAGGACCTGCAGGCCCCCAAGGTTCTGTTGGAGAGCCAGGTGTTGGGACTACAGGCCCTAAGGTTATAGTCTTAAAGACATATTAGTATGTGGTTTAATGGAAGTCGTTTTGCTCTAATAAAATCTATGGTGGCATTTTTCAGGGTGACAGAGGAAGTCCAGGACCAGTGGGGCCAGAAGGAATGAAGGGGGAGGGTTACCCCGGACCACAGGTGTGTAAAGGAGACAAAGACCTTGATAAGAACAACCCCCGAAAATAAAACCAGCAATAACTACACTTACAATATAATCTCAGGGGCTTCCAGGGTTGCCTGGGCCACCAGGTGAAGCTGGACCTGAAGGGCAAGGAATTCCTGGAGCAAAGGTATTTGTCGTTATGCAATTCACAATAAAAGATTACTCTGCGTTTTAGTAACTCAGTGAAGTCTAGTCTAGAATTTCAGCTAAACTTGTGTTGTTGTTGTTTCCAGGGAGACCGGGGCTTACCTGGAGTGACCGGCCCTTCAGGGCCTCCAGGAATTGGACTGATGGGACTAAAGGTTAAACAACACTTCTTAAAATAAAATGTGCATTGGCTCTGAATATATTCAACATTTATTAATGCATATTATATTTTTATAGGGTGCAGTTGGCCAGCCTGGTGCTCATGGTATTCCAGGACCTCCAGGAGAAGGAATTCAGGGTCCCAAGGTAAGGACCCGAGGCTTGAATGCCTTACTAAAGCTCTATCCGCTTGGACAACAAGCAGAACACTTAACCATACAGAATCATAGACCTTTAAATAAACATTTTGTCATCACAGGGAGATCCTGGGTTTCGAGGGCCCCCTGGCCCTAGAGGGCCTCCAGGTGATGGACTGCCAGGAGAGAAGGTACTAGATTGGCAAACACTGACTAACTGTATTACATGTCACTACATATAATACTTATGTTACTTATCAAATGCGATGAGAAATTTATTCTGATGGTTTCAGGGTGACAGGGGCCTAGCAGGCGAACGTGGGAGAAAAGGAGAGAGAGGAGAACATGGAATGCCTGGTCAAACAGGAGAAAAGGTAATATTTGATAACCCATTAGGCAAGGTTCACTTTAAGTTCATTCATGGTTTGCCGGATAGTGTTGTAGTTGAAATCGAATCATTTGAGTCTGAGACCTGTGTAGGTTGAGTCCAAGTCAAGGCTAAGACCAGACAAAGACCTAAAGATGGTCTGAATGGACCACAATCTGAAATTTATTAGTTCCCAAGACTGGAAAAGGTCATCAAATAAAAGACCTATTCGCACTGGATTAGTATAACCTGGTGACATAATAATTGTAGTAATCTTAATTCCATGCGAATCGGCCATGTCTGTAATTTGTAGAGTAAAAATTCTGTGTTTATATTAATTCTGTGCAAATCGGCATCTCTGCGATTCGGCAGGTTGTATATCAGTTTTCAAGGTTTTTGTTTCCTGTGTGCCTTTTTATCCATCTTTTGTGAAGAATGGAGCTGCGTTGGATTGTTTGATAGTATTTAGGGTGCTGTTATCATATCGCTACACCACACAATTTTCAGAAAGAGAAAGCTGAAAAATGTTTGAGGTTAATATGTTACAAATAAATCAAGCATGAAACTTGAGATATCATTCTAACCTGGCGAAATGTAAATGACACAGCACAATAAACTATATTTACCCATTTTGGCAACACTTTCTATGAAGCTTGTATTTATAATGCATTATAAGGGTATTCTTAATGCATTATTACGGAGCCCCACACATGACATGCAAGAAAAAATAAATAAATTGTGTGCACAATTTACTAATTCGTTGCCTCAATGTACTAAAATGTGCGCATGATTACTATTGCGCACTATTTATAAATCGAGTGAATGAAATAGTAAATTGAGGGAATGCAATATTAATCATGTGCACGTTTTAGTACTACTATTTTTTTTCCTGCATGTCATGTGCAGGGCTCCGTACATTATAATAAATGCATAATGCATTATAAAAAACATTATAATATGTTGTATCATCTCATGAATATTCATAAGAACAGTTTTAATAAATTATAATATTCACTTATTTGTTGTTATAGCTTTTAAGAGTATGATGATTTATAACACCATGAACATGTCGCATCCACTTTTACAATGGATTATCTTTCTCTTAGTTGTAATGTATTATAAGTCTCATATCTTGCCATTGTTCTGATGCTACTTTACTTAGAGCAGTAAAATACCACTTATAAGAAGTAATAATAATAATACAAATTATCATAAGCCATAAGATCAGATTTCAGATCAGATGAATCTGTGATATGACACATTTGCTTTGAACTATTTTTGTTATATTAGTTTGAATATTTTGATGGTACCCCTTAAGTGTATTTGCAAGTATATCATCTTATTCTACCATACTAGATTCTACCATTCTTGAGCATACTGATACTCTAATGAGACTTAGTTGGCATGTAGTGGCTTATAGTTGCTTATAGTCGATTTATTTAAGCGGACCATCAAAATAAAATGTAACCAAATAAAACAAAAATTATTGTAGTATTAAGCTCACATCAATTAATCAACATTGACTCCAGAGGAAACACTTTAATAACACTCAACATCTAACCACTCACAAGCTGAAGTAAGATACTGTGCAGATCTTAAACAATGTCAAGATATGATACTGTCCATTATACTGTAAATGAAGTAGATTTAATATAGTGTTTATTGTGTGTTATAAATAATCATACTCTTAAACGTATAACCACAAATACGTTAGTATTATGATGTATTATAATTGTTGTTATGATTGTGAATGAGTCCATGACAAGCCCATTAAAATATAGTCCTGGACACAGTCTTGAGTCCAAGTTCAGTTTTACATTTATCAGACGCTTTTATTGTAACATTTTTAAGCAACATTTTTTTTTTTTTTACCAGTGTATGTGTGTGTTCCCTGGGAATTGAACCTACAACCTTTTGCACTGCTAATGCAATACTCTTCCACTGAGCCACAGGAACTCAAGTTTTGAGTACTACAACACATGAAACACCATTAACCTTATAGCAAAGATTTTCAACCCTATACCTATTATTAACATATTGGCTTTTTATTAGTACTTTATAAAGCATATATTCTTCATGACCATATTCTATATCTCTAATCCTACCCCTGTAATAAAACATAACAACTACCTTACTAACTATTAATAAGCTAATTAGGGGTTTATTGAGGCAAAATTCATAGATAACTGTTTGTTAATAGCGAGGATTGGACCTGTAAAAATAAAGTGTGACCATTTTTAGAGAGGTTTTGTTGTGGACCACAAAAAGTCCACTGTCCAATATCAGTAGTGTAGCGATGCATGAAGTCACTTTCAAACCAAGAAGCTTTCTGTCACAAACCCTTGTAAAGAATGCAAATCTTGTACATGTAAAATTCCCAATCAAGTAGACTCCAACTGAAATAGCTGTATTTTGTCTATGAAAATATGGCGAACAACAATAAACATGACCACACCATTACACTAATGGAACCCCAATAGATTGTAGGCCACCTTTAATTCAGTATTTACCTAAACCTGAGGTTTCAGGATTATGTAGATTATACCTTAAAACTTGACTCTGTTAATAATAAAATTCAACTTAAATTACAGGGGAAACCAGGAGAGAAGGGAGAGCCCGGCCTATCTGTGAGTCAAAACACTTTTCTTCAAACATTTTTTTTCTGAACACTGACTGCTATTGTACAAATAACATACATTGAACTTGATCCCACAGCGAGACCAGGTGATCAGAATAATCCGGGAAATATGTGGTATATAACAGTCCCTATTATTCAAACTTAAATCTCTATATAGCTCCTGCATTAGGTGAAGTCAATTACTTTTTGTGCGTTTTCTCTCAGGATGTGATCTGAAATGCAGGACGAGTCCTCTGGAGCTGGTCTTTATCATTGACAGCTCACAGAGTATCGGTCCAGAGAACTTTGAGTTGGTGAAGGATTTCGTGAACACTCTGATCGATCACGTGTCCGTGAGCCATGAAGCCACGCGTGTTGGGGTGGTGCTCTTCAGTCACGTGGATCTGGTGGTGACCAGTCTACAACAGCTGTCCAACCGGGAAAGCATCAAAGCTGCCGTGCGCGAGATGCCGTACCTGGGTGAGGGCACCTTTACGGGCAGCGCCATCAGCCGGGCCACTCAGCTCTTCCGAGGAGCACGGCCGGGCGTAAGAAAGATTGCGGTCGTGTTGACAGACGGTCTGGCCGACAAGCGGGATTCAGTAAGGCTGAAAGACGCTGCGGAAGAGGCCCGCAATGCTGGGATTGAGATCTTCGTGGTTGGCATCATGAAGAGCAGCGATTCCCAGTATACAGAGTTTAAGAATGAGATGAACATTTTGGCATTTGATCCCGATGAAGATTATGTCTACTTGATTGATGACTTCATGAAACTGCACAGTATGTACACTTGGATTTCTTTTAGATATGATGTGATCGGCTAAATATTTTTTAGCTAACTTACTGTGAACTTTCAGCACTGGAGAGTAAACTGCTGAGTCAGATCTGTGAGAGTGATGATGGACCGCTCTTCAGCCCGAACGGCAAACCATTCCCTCCATTGGGTCCTGAGCCAGTTCCAGAAAGAACTGAGGCTCCCACCAGGAACGATTTCATCACAGAGGGCAAAGAGGTCTCTCTTTTTTTCTATACATCTAACTAAAAAAGTAATAAATTCTGATTTACTGTAGCAAATAAAACTATATACTATATAAACTCATAAACAAAATAAACTCAAATATAAAGTGCAATTTAAAATGGTATGAAGCCCCACCCATGACATGCAGAGGACCATGAATTAAGGATTTATGGACTTTCTGTGACTTTATTAACTCTTTCCTTTGTCCTGGCTAGTAGTAAAATTTTACTTTAAAATTAATGCACTACAATAATGTGTTACTCCATAAAAAGAAACTAAACGGCATTAGTTATTTTTTTATGGAAAGTAATACATTTCATTACTTGTGTGTTACTCTGCTTATTTGTTTTTTTAATATATAAAAGTTTTGTTTTTTTTGTTTTTTGCCAATGGCCCTTTCACACCAAATGTGAAAATGATAAGTAATGCCTTTGACACTGACAGGAGAGTCAGTCAAAAAAACGTAGAAATTTAAAAGTAATGCATTACTTCACTACTTACTTGGAAAAAAAGTAATACGATTATGTAACTTGTGTCACATGTAAAGTGTTACCCACAACACTGATCTTATATTGTGTTTACAATGTGTTTATTAATTCCATTTTTTAGATAAATCACATTTTAACTAAATTGAACTAAATCAGAATCTAAGTCACAATTTATTTAAGATTAGAATTATTAAAACACAGACATGATTTAATTAAACAAGTGAATGAAATAATGAAACATTGTGATAATTTAACTAAAATTAAGAAATTTAGTAATCAAACGCATCCAAAGATCAAATCAATTAATAGATCTGATAAAAGTCACATAACATCATAAAATATGAAAAGAGACTATAAGCTTAAGAACAGAAACACTGATATGGAGAAGAGTGTGCACGTGAAATGATCCAGGTTAATTCATAATGTCAACTTTAGCTGAAGGAGCTGGAAAGAGCTTGTGTTTCCAGATGAGAAGTTCTGCCCGGTCCAATGCCACACAGTCTGAAAGTCTCTCTTTATCACAGGCTGCACTTCCAACTGAGTTTGAGACCACTTCTTCTCCAGATGACTATGACAAGATGGATATTAACAATAACAACAACTGGAATGCATTCGTTGACGAGTCTTTAAATGAGCTTCCTAAGGTGACAGATGCCCCAGTTGGAGATAGGACGAGACGATACTCCATCTCAGTGTCCGAACCCCAGACGCCCATAAACTGGCGGCCTGTTCCAGAAATGAACCCAGCTCCGCGATCTCCACCGGCCCCTCAGCCTAACTCCTTCATGAAAGGTAGACACAGGCTGACTGATGTTTGCACCTGGTATTAACATGCACATGCATCTTGCATGTTCACATTTAAATTTCGGCAGAATCCTGATTTTGTTGAGTTTGAAGTACTTCAGATGTATGTTGTTGTTGTTGTTGTTTTTCAGAGGTAGGCTGTATGCTGGGATTGGATCCTGGGCCATGTAGGGAGTACAGGGTGATGTGGTACTACGACCCGGAGGCCAACGCGTGCGCACAGTTCTGGTATGGTGGATGCCAAGGCAACAGCAATCGTTTCGAGACGGAAGACCTTTGTCAAAACACTTGTGTGCAGACATAACACCCTCTCGATGAAGCGCATGCCTCCACTTTGCAATCACGCACTATGCAGATACATTTTCATTGTCGTACATATGTTTTATGAGAACAGTAAGGAATCCTTCTGATGGTGGATTAATAATTAATTAATTAACGAAATTTAATATTCATTCCATAGAAATAGTAAATATTTCTATTAATTTTGATTTCTGTTAAAGGACATCCAACATGTAGATGAGTTTATTTTCTTCATGTGAACAGATTTGGAGAAATGTAGCATTGCATCACTTATACTCTTGCCAATGGATCCTCTGCAGTGAATGGGTGCCGTCAGAATGAGAGTCCAAATAGCTGATAAAAACATCACAATAACTAGTTCCAGTCTATCAGTTATCAGCTAACTGATTTTCCCCAGATCTGTTCACATGAAGAAACAAAATTTTCCTTGACCTCCACCATTACCACTTCTCAAAGTGGAAAAAGCAGGTGCTAGTATGTCCCCTGTTTTCATAAAATAAAGGAGTAAGTACATATATTTTTATTCCATTTTAAATTAATATACATTTATCTTTATTTCAACCAAACCTTATGTCAAGAAGCTCAAGTTCTGCTAAGCTGTGCCTCCTCAAACTCCACAAGTGTCTGCCTCTCTAAATCCATAATTATCTTAATGACTTGCAATGTAAGTATCATAAAGTATGTAAATACATTAATATGGTATAAACCAGGCTTAAATATAACAATATGCAACAGGAGGTCCCTGCTTTATGTTGATGAAAAGCACTGCACTAAATGACTAATACTGTGTACAGGACAGCATCAGCACTGATCATGACAAAATCATTTATGTAGAGTCACTGCTCTTCCTAAGTGCATGCATATTTAAAATGCAAAAAGAGCAACATTAAACATTTGTGTTAAAATATTATGCAGAGTGTTGTATGTTAAATTTGTATTTTATTGTATAATTAATGTTCATCCATATTTCATTATTCATGTTTCCTTTAATGACTCATGAGTTTGGGAATGAACCTTTTTCATCAAGTTTTACACACGATAATCAAACACGCAGAAATCCTCTCCTCCATAAATGAACGACATGTGAGGTCTAGATTTGCCAGCAATTTTCTTGCCTTTACTAGTATTTTATATTTGGACTATGATGAACCAAATCACTGTTTGCAAAGCTTTTATTAATGTTTTGGTAATAAAGTAGTTATTCTGTAACTTTGGAAAACCTGTTTTAATATGTATAGAACAATAATCATAACATGATTTACATTTAATGGTACATTGAAGTAATGTATGCATGTATTAATACATTTTGAATGTTGTCTTAGATTGTTTTAGATTAGTTCTTATGTCTATTATCTGAGCGTTCATCTGGGTTAAATCTGTATTTATATCCATATGCGTGTATAGTGATAGGTGTAGTACTCTAAAGTATGCATTTGCACTGCGTCTATGTAGTGGAAAGAGATGGCTAAATCTGAACAGCATCCAGGCCCTGGAAACACAAGAAAAGAACAATGTATTTATAAGGATCAATCAGTCGATTTCCAGATGAGAAAAAGCATTTAAAGGGTTAATAAACTGTATTCATTTATTTATTGCTTCTCTCTGCTAAGAGTCTATCTAGACCTAACTCATTACTGAAACTAGATATACACTGGATTTTTTTTTTTTTTTTACTATATACTGGTTATATTTCCATCTATTTTCATCACCCAGGTTATGTAAAAGGGGGTTCATTCCAAGGCGGTTTAAAGGTGACATAATCAACATTAATCATTATTTTTCTGTGAATAATAATTAACATACTGCACTGATATATGCATTGGTTTGGATGCAGCATCATGCAAAAGCAATGAGATGATTATATAAATATTCAAATGTCTCTCACACCTTTTTCCTGGATCAACATCCTTGTTAAACAACACTGCAACTAACAAAACAAATGTTATTGATTCATTTCCAGGCGGGTTCAGGTTTTTAGTTGAAAATAGAAACTTGAAGTTGGACACTTTGATTTGTAATGATAGATGAAGTGGATAAGATGTCTCTTATAAAATGTATAAAAATGACTAGTAAAATGGGTTCTTTAATTTGTATAAGTTTTATAAGAGACATTTACAGTAATACTAAACTAAACTAAAATGAGGTGTGACTTGTGTGCAGGGATACATGGATGATTGGTATCTGACTTTACTGTATAAAGCAGTATATAAAGCACTGAATGAAAAATGTTTCTGCTTCTGAAACATCTGAGTATTTGACAAACAGCATCTTATCCACTTCATGTATATCTATATATATACACTTTATGTGAAAACTAGTATAAATAAATAAAAAGAGACTTACTCATGTTTATGATCCCTGTTGAATAAAGTGCTTCATTCTTTTTTCTGAGGAAATCCATTTCTCAAATCCTCAACCACATCACATCTTTTTGGGGTGAATTATGTATTATGTCTCGCTGCTTTTTCTTCTGTGTGGGCGTATTCAAGCCGCGCGCTTCAGTTTGAATCTGAATAGAGCGTTCAGCGCGGGGGCGTGGTCACATTAAATATAATGAAGGGAGATATGAAAAACAGACATTGCGTTGTTTTCATATGGATTACTTTATCTCAGAATATTTGTTTTCGGCAGCACTTGTTTAGTTTAAAAGTAGACATTTCAGGCTTTCTATAGATATCTCTCTCATATCTATTCGTTGAGTATTCACGGAGTTACAGTTCATTTTAATTACGTGTTTGTAAATGAAGATCAGAGCACACAACGGCTGTAGACAGCGCACCTTGTTTGTTATCTTTATTTTATAAGTGCACAAAGGTTCTTTGTTATTATAAGCCCACAGACCAGTGTGTGAAAGATGAGTTCAGGAGACACAGGAGCGCATCGGCTGAAGAGGTCACGCTCTTCATGGCGGAATGGCAGGCAAGACAGAAATGCCTTGTCCAGATACCCACATTTGCACACTTGTATGTAGAACTTTTCATTACCTGATGGGACACGTATAGTGCTGTAAAAGTGCGAGTGTTTTACAGAGTTTTATTTTCAATACTATGCATTTTAAAATTAATTTCTAAATGTCTGTTCAGTAGTCCCTATAACACACAATTTAATTTTTAGTGCTTCTAATCAAGTGATAAAAAGCAGTTCCAATTTATGTTGTGCAAAATAAATATACTAATCTTTGCATCAATGTAGTATCTTATTACTATTAATCTTTTACTTACATTGCAAAGGTTTCCGTGAACTGAACTCCCGCGCGATCTTGGCCAAAAGTCTCATGATTTACAGGTGCACCTCAATAAATTAGGATGTCGTGAAAAAGTTAATTTATTTCAGTAATAAACTCAGATTGTGAAACTTGTTTATTAAATTAAATGCACAGCACACAGACTGAAGTAGTTTAAGTCTTTGTTTTTTTTTAAATTGTGATGATTTTGCCTCACATTTAACAAAAACCCACCAATTCAACAATCTCAACAAATTAGAATACTTCATAAGACTAATAATAATAATAAAAAACATTTAGTGAATTGTTTGCCTTCTGGAAAGTATGTTCATTTACTGTACATGTACTCAATACTTGGTATAGGGCTCCCTTTGCTTTAATTACTGCCTCAATTCGGCTTGGCATGGAGGTGGCACTGTTGAGGTGGTCTGGAAGCCCAGGTTTCTTTGACAGTGGCCTTCAACTCATCTGCATTGTTTGGTCTCTTGGGCTATGAGCTTCTTCACCCTAACTCCAGACTCTAGGACCTTGGTTTTCCAAATGAAATACAAAACTTGTTCTCATCTGAAAAGAGGACTTTGGACCACTGGGCAGCAGTCCAGTTGTTCTTCTCCTTAGCCCAGGTAAGATGCATCTGACTTTGCCTGTGGTTCAGGAGTGGCTTAACAAAAGGAATACAACAACTGTAGCCAAATTCCTTGACACGTCTGTGTGTGGTGGCCCCTGATGCCTTGACCCCAGCCTCGGTCCATTCCTTGTGAAGTTCACTCAAATTCTTTAATCGATTTTGCTTGACAATCCTCATAAGGCTGTGGTTCTCTCGGGTTGGTTGTGCACACTTTTTCCTTCCACTCAACTTTCTGTTAACATGCTTGGATACAGCACTCTGTGAACAGCAAGCTTCTTTGGCAATGAATGTTTGTGGCTTACCCTCCTTGTGAAGGATGTCAATGATTGCCTTCTGGACAACTGTCAGATCAGCAGTCTTCCCCATGATTGTGTAGCCTAGTGAACCAAACTGAGAGACCATATTGAAGGCTCAGGAAACCATTGCAGGTGTTTTGAGTTGATTAGCTGATCGGCATGTTACCATATTCTAATTTGATGAGATTGTGAATTGGTGGGTTTTTGTTAAATGTAAGCCAGAATCATCACAATTAAAAAAACAAAAACTTAAACTAATTCAGTCTGTGTGCATTGAATTCATTTAATACAAAAGTTTCACAATTTGAGTTGAATTACTGAAATAAATGAACTTTTTTTCCAAGACATTCTAATTTGAGATGCACCTGTATTTCCAGAACATGATGTATGATATTAAACTTAAAATAAAATACACAAACAAAACCCAATTATACTCTGCGGTTCATGATGATACATTGATTGTGTAAAGACATCAATGAAACTGAACAGTATATTGTTTTTTTTTTACATCTGATTCACACAGTGTCTGAACTCTCAGAACTCTCCTGAGTGTGTTCTCAAGCAGTAGATGTGAATTCTTCTTATAAATGTATTACCAACACCTATTTCTCAAGTGGACCATAGACACTCTATCTTCAATCTCAATTAGGAGTGTCAATGGTGCACTTGATAGATGGGTGGCGATAGATAGCAAGAAGAAGAAGAAGATGCCTCACGTTTCCTGCTGCTGAGAACGTGCTCAGTAGAGTTCTAACAGTTCGGACATTACATGAATCAGAGGTAAAAAATTATATAAATACTGTTCAGTTTCTTACACAGACCGATCGTTTTGTCTCTTTACACATCAGTGTATCATCACAAGCTGCAGTGTTTAAAGGGTTAGTTCACCCAATAATCAAAATTATGTCATTAATGACTTACTCTCATGTTGTTCCAAACATGTAAGACCTCCGTTTATCTTCGGAACACAGTTTAAGATATTTTAGAGAAGACAATGCTGAATAAAGTCGTAGTTTTTGCTATTTTTGGACCAAAATGTAGTTTCGGTGCTTCAAGAATTCTAACTGACCCTCTGATGTCACATGGACTACTTTGATGCTGTTTTTCTTACCTTTCTGGACATGGACAGTATACCGTACACACAGCTTCAATGGAGGGACTGAGAGCTCTCAGGTCACACGGGTTTGGAACAACATTAGGGTATGTTATAAATTACATAATTTTAATATTTGGCTGAGCTAACCCTTTAATGACATAATTTTGATTATTGGGTGAACTAACCCTTTAACTTGGTTTTGTTTGTGTATGTTTTTTTTATTGTATGTTTTAGCTGTGATTCCCTTTCCCATCAATTATAAGACTGACAGACTGTAAAATCTCTGTTTGTGTTCTACTGAAGAAACAAGGTCACCTACATCTTGGATCCCCTGGGGGTAAGCAGATATACATTGGGTGAACTATACCTTTAAGATCTGGAGGACAGTCTTGCACACTTACTTCCTGTCGTGCGCATGTGCTTTCAAGTGGTCAAGACTGCAAGTGTGGGTATTTGGACAAGGCAAAAGTCACTTGACTGCAGAGAAAACAAGTGAATGTAAATCACGTAAGTTACAGCGAGACTGTAGGTCTTACACTGAATAAATGTGGTGTGTCTCTTAAACACTTAAGACATAAATCTATAAACGTCTTTATCCATATTTAAACATGAAGGTGTGCCCTTGTGAAAAAGTTGACTTCAGCATACTTTTAAAAAGTTATCATTACGTGATATATAATTTAAAAGACAAAATACTGAAAGTGTGTGTGTTTTGGGACACTGAAAATTAATTTAAATTTATATAAATGCAATATGCTGAACTAGTTTTTTTTTATTGACTCACATAGGTTTTTATGTCATTTCATAATTAGTTCTATCTATATTGTCCATTAAGAGTAAAATATTTGAGTTGCCCAAAACCTATCACCCCCTTGATAAGGTCGCCAGTGCTTTATGAAAACAAGATGGATATGTGTGTGCATGAATTTTAAACAGTGCTGTTAAACGGAGTCTGTTACATTGTAACACAAACTGCTTTTACAAGAAACGTTACCAAATCTCCAGTTTCTTAACGAGTCAGGAAAACTCAGGCCTTTGCTGAAACCTTCCACACGATGGCAGCACCTTCCTAAATTCTACAACAAC
Organism: Carassius auratus; assembly: GCF_003368295.1. NCBI lineage: Eukaryota > Metazoa > Chordata > Actinopteri > Cypriniformes > Cyprinidae > Carassius > Carassius auratus. The sequence continues at coordinate 1,395,606 of NW_020527496.1, read as the reverse complement.
TTGAAAACTTAATGCAATTCATCCATAACCCATAACTAACAAATCAATTTCTCTCAGGCGGCACAGTCGTATATAGACACTATCTGTGTACAAGAATAACACTTCAGTCCGGCATCACCTTGATAAGAGTTTTATTTCAGACATGTGGGGACAGAATCGTGCCTCTTTTGAGAGCGCTGACATCACGCTCATATGAAATACTCCATGCCAAATCCAAAGATCGAATTCAGCGCATGAGCTCCTCTTGAACATGCAGCAGTGTGCATTCAGGGAGCAACGATGCAGATCTTCTTTTACTCTAAGCCTGGAAATTGGAGATGTTTTATTAAAAAGCAGACTTTCACAGGATGTATTACATGTGCAGTATGATTCTGTGTCGGTCTTTGTGTCAGCTTCTCTGACATGAGTGTGAACAAAGCTGACTCTTATTGCTTTTTCACAGTCGTGCAGTGTGAGGACTCCATGTTCCTGGATTAGCAATGACTGTAACAGATCCTCTTTAAGAGGGTAAAAATCACACACTTGCAGGTAATAAGAGTCACACTGTTCTTGTAAAGAAGGACATGTACACTTCCTTCCAAAATGAGCTACTGTCTTTCTCTCTCTCTCTCTCTCTCTCTCTCTCTCTCTATATATATATATATATATTTGCAACATTTCTGCTGTACATGCAGGCAGTTTTAGATCAAGTATGGCAAACACAGATACGGACCCACTTTATATTAAGTGGCCTTAACTACTATGTACTTACATTTTAATTAATAATTTAGTACAATGTACTTAATGTGTACATGTTTTTACATTGTACTTATATTTAAAAACAACAACATGTAATTACATCTATATTTAATTTCTGTAATTACATTTATAGTTACACTGCTGACCGATACTTTACACCTTAACCCACCCTTAAACTTAACTTAACCCTCTCCCTAACCTTACCCCTATCCCACCTCAGCAAAAGTGTTTTACAATACAATATGAACACAATAAGTACATTGTACTTATTTTTTTTTATGTAAGTACATAGTAGTTAAGGCCACCTAATATAAAGTGGGACCAAATACACAAAGTATACCTTAAATTGATCTGCCTAGTTTACCCAAAAATATTCACCTCATTATTTACTAGGGTTGGGTACTGAAACCCGTACCTATAGACCAAGTCAGAGAAGGCGTCACAGTAACGTCATTTGCAAACACTGGGAACAAGTGAAGGTATAAATCCATTGAATAAGAGAAACAAAATATTTTTTTGACGTTTAAATGGACAGACTTAATGAACCACTATGAGTACTCTATTTATAAATCATACATTTAATTTAAACAATAATGCAGAGTTGTTTTTCCTTATAAGAATTGTGAGATATAATCTCGGAACAGAGAGAATAAAACCAGAATTCTGAATTATCAAACACATTTTTTTTTTCTGCCACCAGATAGACTCTGCACACAAAAAATGTAATTCCTGTTTTGGATATGTAAGACTATCCCAATATCTAACGTCAATTTCATTGAATAACAGTGCTTATTGCTATAATAAAATGACACAAATAATGGGTAAAATAGTCAGTCTTTTTTATTAGATTAACTGTTTTTGAGTTCCTTTGAAGCGAGGTCAAAAACATGGTTGTTCCCACCAGAATGCGTTTTAGTGGTCGCAGGGAACATGAAACCATTGAAACTTGATTTACAATTTCTGAAAGAAACCATTTTGGTACAATATTAGGTCACCACTTTGAAACCTGTAAACCTGGATTCCTGAATCAAACGGTTGAGAGTATTTTTGTTTCAGGAAAATGGATGATGCCTTAAAGGGAAACTCCTCCCAAAAATCTGTCATCATTTACTCACCCTCATGTTGGTCCAAACTTGTATGATAATTACAAGATAATTAGAGAAATGTCTGAAGTGTTACGTTGGTGGGCTTCAGTGTTGTTTGGTTCCCAATGTTCTTCCAAACATCATCTTATGTGTTCTGTAGAGGAAAGAAAGTCTGGGACAACGTGAGGGTGAGCAAATAGTCCCTTTAAGATGTTGTCTAGGTAAGCAGCTCATTGGGTTTTGGAATTACTTCACACTCGGTCTCTGCTCAGCTGTGAATGGAGGAGTCCACTCTTATATTAGTTCTGGGAAGAGCCGGTGTGTCATAACCCCCCCTCCCTACTCGTTCAATCGGAGGTGAGTGAATCACTGTGACTAGCACTGCTAGAAAAAAAATAAATAAATAAAAAACGAGGAAGGGCGACGGAGCCAGGAACAGACGGAGCGCGTGCCTCCAAATGTGATTAGGAGCACTGAGTGTTCACTTTAATCCAGTTACAAGCAGAGCGCCCAGGGGACTTCTCATCGCCAAATAAATCGACCGCATTGCAACAGACAAGCTTTCCCTGAGGAATACCAGAAAAGCAGAGAAACAGAGAATGTGTTGGAGTGAAAGATGTGTGCGTTTTTTTGTTGGATGATAAATCTGTTGAATGAATTCCATACACTTATTTTGTCGAAGGGATCAAAAAAAATTAACCTATTAGTCTTGGATGCCCATAGTAGACACATAACAACATGCTAAAAATCACACCGAACACAATATAAACCTTCCATGAAATAAAAAACAAAATTAGATCAGAGGCCTGAAGTTATTGGGGTGGCAAACGGGGGAATCAAACTCAAACCTCGGAAGCACGAGCAAGCCATGGTGCATTACTACAGAGATTTAGATATTAACTTTTCCCACGCCAGCATAAAAAAAAAAAATTTAAAAAAAATTTCCAGCAGTATAAAATCAGTTGTTGATCATTTTCACAAAAGTTTAACATTAGGCAGTTTATTGCTTGAAAATCATGTTATTTTATGTATAATGCATCTGCTTGCATATGTGATCACTTGTTTCTGCTGCTTCTTTGCCATGTTTGGAAAAGGATGTTCAGTACTCTTTCAGAAGATAGAACCTAATAGCGTAATAATATTGTAATAGTACCTCCTACCATACACCAGTGAAAGCACGGAAATCCAGAAAATTCAATGGGGATGAATGAGTAAAGGGTGAAGTGATAAAATAAAAAGGTTTGGTTGAAAATAATCATAAGACGAACATGAATCTAAGTACCATCAAAGTAATAACAAACCAAGCTAAATTTGCTGGTGCACAAACTGTTCGGTTCAATCCAGTGTACTTGTGGTTTTCACTCATTTGACCTTGATGAACTTAATGAAGAAATAAACCTGGAAATATTTTGCACATCAAAGAAGGTTTGAGATCCACAGAATTATATGATCATCATGGACCGCTGGCACTTCAAAGGTGTTTCACAGTCAGCACAAAGTTTCTATTAAGTAAACAACCAAAATACATTTTAAAACCCTTTTCATTTTGTTGGAGACATTGCTTGTTATATTGGTGCCTTCTCCATTAACCATCTCCATTAACCAGGTTGCTCCCATGGGATGTAATAATTGTACTATGAACAAAAGTACTTTATTATTTTACTATATTTCACTTTGGATAAAAGCATCTTCTAAATAATTAGTGACATAACAGTGAATCCGCTGGTATTTCAACAGCACGTTTCCAAGCTATTCTGTACATACAAAGTAGTGGACATAGCGCTAATTTATTTATCGGTATAGATCTTTAAAAGTCTGTGCCCTTGGGAAAGTCAGGCTATTCCAGACAAGCATGAAACGGGTTGCCTGATTACGTCATTGTGATGGGAAGTGGGGTGTAAGGTGAGCTTCACCAAAAAGCTTGCCATTCAGCATGCCCACATCCCCTCCGTTCTTAAAATATTACTCCATGGCAAATGTTCAACCTAATTACATTATGTAGAGGAGGAAGCTTCTTAGACAAATGGCGTTTCGCTTCCAAAATTGAATTGCATCCAAATTCCAAAACGTAAGGAGAGTGAATGAGAGTTCTTAATGGTTTTGTTTTCAGTGTGTTTTTCTGAATGAGTCTTTCTGTAATGTCTTGTAGGTTTGATCGTGACCGATGTGATGGGCAAGTTTCAATTAAGATGTTAGAAAACCCAAGCTCATATGACCGAATCAGCAGTACGGTGTAAATATGGTTAGTGTGGCAGTCTAAGACTGTGTGTACTAGAGTCTTACAAGGATTGGGGATATGAATATTATGTATTGTTCAGGTTCTGATTCCAGTCAATGATTCTTTTAGTACTTTTGAGAATAACTAACCCGCAATATTTTACATTAACAAAACCAATTCGTTAACAATGTAGTGATTGTTTTAATGTTCAAAATAGGTTTCAATATAAGCAAAACTGTACAATGAATCTCTAGCTGTAAGTACACATTATGAATCAGACATGACTTGAAGGTGATTTGCTGTTAGTGAGGGAATCATTAAGACTGAATCAAGCCAAGTCTATTTGATTGATCCATTTGGTGTAAAGGAGTTGAGTAAATGTAATTAGTTACTTTACTTAAATAACTTTTTGGCTACTTTGTATTACTGAGCATTTTGTGCAACTAAAGACGTTATTGCTATCTACAGGGCATTGAAGGCACTATATCTTGTGCGTTTTGCCCTTACTCACCCAAACTTGTCAACATGGCTATTTCATGTGAATTAGCTTTTTCTTGTTTTTCACTGGCATTTCTCGTAGGTGTTGAGGAATAGTGCACCTTTGAGCCTATTCAGTCTACATTTGTATAATGCTGTTAAAATCAGATACTCCAAGACTTTATTGGAATTGGTGACTTGTAATTGAGTCACTGTTGAAAATTTTCACTGTAAGGTCTGTACTTTTTCTCATGTACTCTTTACACCTCTGTAAACTAACGTATCGGACTGCGTTTGTTCATTTCTTTCATTGTGGTGCTGTACATTCAGTATAAACACCGTCTGCGAGAATATTTTGATGCTGGGTTTTGTCCATGGTAGCAAAAGAATGTAGACCTTGAAGAACAATCCAAAAGTTCGTCATGAAAATAGTTGAAGAATGCACTTTGAGGAGCCAGATTGTTTCAACAATGGAATAACCGTTAAGAAAAAGAACCTGCAGCTCTGATACGTTGAAGGCCAATTTTACTTGAGAGTTGAAGAGTGCCAGTTTTGTAAGTTAAAACTTGTAGACCTGTGTGGACCTTTCATACAGATGTTAATCACTGATATGGGGAGTGATTTCAGCAGGCTGCGAGAGAGCAGTAGGCATTGACCTCCATTAGACCTTGTGGATTCCCTGATCTTACACATTCCCTCAGCAACCCCTATGACCTGTGTTTCATCATGTGAATTGCAATCAATGAATCTCCAACAAATAGAAATACATCATTCTGTCACAGTCTGTTACAGTAAATCAATAGTGCTCTATCAAATGAATACCTCACTTGTGTCCGAATGTAAAGTGAATACAAGAAAAAAAAAAAAAAAAAAAAAAAACAGGCACACAAATGTTGAGGCTTTGGTCATATCACTAAAGTTTAACAAGTTGCTTATATTTTCATGAGTAATCTTCTTTTCTCTGTCTTATTTTCTGTGCAGAACTACAGAGACAAACTGAAACACTTTCAAAGCGAGCAGATCGGAAACCTTTACGAGCTTATGCTTGAGTCCACAAAACCCAACCGGCAGTTTTATATTCAAGAGGAGGGAATACCAAAGTAACACCCTCTGAAGGGAAAAGAAGGATTCTTTATCTCCTCTCTTTGGGGAAGTCGTCCCATTGGGAGATATTGACTCATTATGAAGGACTTCTGTTCAAAGTCTTCTTTGTTGCTTCTTTTTGATGTTTCTGAGGATAAAAGGAAAAGATAAAGGTGGCTTTGTGATCAGCAGCTATAATGAGAATGCTTGAGCTCTGGTAACAGCACCAGCACTGGTCAAAATTTAATTATGTCTTTAAACTAATGTGTGAAAGGGTTAACTCATTTTTTTTCTATTCATTTTGCAAAGCAGTTCTTGAAATGCTATGAGTACCAGTTTTTTCAAGGTCAACCATTTGCCATTCTGCCATTTTTAACAGATTCACAATAGTTTTTTCATGACAGCTTTTTCTTCAGACTGATGGCAGAAGGTCTAGTCTCCATTGCTGCTTCCATTGTCCCAAAATCCCCAAGAGGCCATCTGACCTACATGTAAAGCAACCAATCACAATTTTTTTTTTTTGTGTCATGATTTGGGGTATGAATTCAATGTGTGTACAATAACAAACCGGCATGTTTCTAATAAATCATTCATTCAAGAATGTTGTGAAAGTTTACTTTGGTGTAGAGTATATGTTGTGAACTTCATATAAAAAAATCCAGTGTTTAGTTGATCCTGATAAGCGAGCACTGGCTTTCTTCTTCCATGAAGGGGATTGGGATTGGAAGGATCACAATAGCTTTGTTTCCAAGCAGGCCATCTAAGAACACACGTCTCCCAAAAAACCTGTGGAATTTAACCAATCAGATGACGACTTTGAAACCAAACTGTTTCAACAGTGCCATATGCATTAACCATTCAGCCAACAGTCAGCGTTTTGGCGTATTGAAAGTCGTTATTGTCACTGGCATCATGTGTATATAGGAAAAGTTTGCAGACACACTAAAAAGCCATTCTCCAGACACTCATTGCCTTCATTACAGATGAAAAAAAGCTCAAATCAATAATGCTTCTTTCACTCTCAGAATTATTAAATTATCTGAAAAATAATACCTCATTAGCCTGAGACAGTATCTGCTCATACACTTTCACAGTAGATCTGCACCAAAAGCCACTGCGCTGTCAGCTAGCATCAGCTGATTGGTTGAGAGATATTTCCCCCCATGTTGAACTTCACCAAATCCTGCACTGCAAGACAAGCATCTTTAGTCAAGTACGAAAACCAATTTAATGGGCAATGAACTCTAAAATCAATGGCTTGTGAGGAAATCAGTATTCATGTGAGAGCATGCATACAGCTACAGTACAAATAATGGCAAGGAACGATCCAAAGTGTTTTGAATAGAGGCGTTTAAGCGGAGGTGGTTTGTTTTGCTGCACTTAGCACACCCATCACACAGATTAATTTCTGAATGCCACTTCAATTATAAAACACATTGTACACAAGCCATAAACGGTGATCTCCCACAACAAAAACTCCCCAAAACATTGCACAACGACAGTCATGCCATATAAATCAGTTTCTTTTTATAATATTCTTCTACTTTCAAGTGCTAGCTTCAAGTTTAGTGGAATAAAACACATGCTAACCGGAACATATTCACTTCATTAAGATGTACACCTTTGTCAAGTTAGAAGGGCATGGCTCTTGTTCAGATGGCTTCTGACAGGAGAGAAAGTGAATGTGTATTCTTGGGGATTATGGGAAGACTTGGAGGTAATCTTTATGCTTTTGTCTCTGAACACTGGGAGAAAGTGATAAATCAGCCGTGTATGTATGGTAACCTTTTGCTTGAGCTTCTCGAGTCTAGAAAAGCTGAACAAAAGATGGGAAAGGGCAGAAATCAACGAACAGATGATTCAACATGACAGCTGTATGCACTTCAAAATGATAAGCCACTGGAAAACCTTTACACACTGGAAAACTTTTTTTTTTTTTCCAAAGAATAACGAAGTGTGTTTATGAGAAAGTACTATTTAATTCTTTCTAGTTCAAAATGGCATGTTTAATTAAATATTACCTGCAATTGTATGCAATTATTAGTGAAATTTACCAGCAATTTCTGACTGAAAATAGTAAAATCAAAGTAAATACTTTTTTTCAGGGCAGTGTTTTGCTTGAGACACATGGTACGAAGCTTGTGTTTCTAAAACTAAATATCAGGGATTGATTACCCCAGAGTCCTTGTTGGATCTTTGAAGAAGAAGGTAGTAATTACTTCTGGTGTAACGTATCATCATTGGTGTAAGTGACAAGTGGCCTATTGTGTGCTGAACTATAATGTTTATACAGTGTGTAATTAGCCTAAAAGCTTGATTGGGGCCAAACCTTATAGGGAGGACTTGTAAATGTTACACATACAAGATTGTCAGTCTGGAATACTGTGTGAGTCAACAAGCTATAAAATGAAGCGGTAGAAAAGATACACACAGAGCCAATAGGAAGTTTCCAGGTTATAATTAGGGAGCAGAAATGGAGACGGTGTGCCTCGGACAAATCAATTTTCATTTGTTGACACATTGTTTTATTTATAATGTAAAGCATTGATTTATTCAAACAATCCCCGCCCATCGCAAACAATTTGGCACAACAGATGCAGATGATTTGCTTAATGGAGATTGTGACAGATATATTGAAATTGAAATAAGATTAGTTTTTTTCTTAAATAGTAATAATAATAAAAACATACTGGTAAAAAAAATAAAAAATAAAAAATAAAAAAGTCACTTTGGATTTGCCCCTGAATTAATAATAGTTAAATTATTATATATAAATATATATATACTGTTTAAATAATGATATATGCATAACTTGATCATTTAAATAATATATAATTGTATTTAAATAACAGTTGAGTATTTTAAATATGGATAATGATTTTCATGTGCTAAAATGTCTTAAATGGCCAAATATAGCTGCTTGCTGGTTTTTATTTTGCTTTGGGAATGAAATGTGACCTTGACGTATTTCTGGGCAGGTTTCATGAGATTCTCCTATTAATTCCTTGATAAATAATACCTCACAACTTACTCACGACACATATAATTGCTCTGGTTTTCTTTTCTTTTTTTCTCAAATATTTTCAGCCAAGAGTTGACAACAATTTCTTTACTGCTGTAAGTGCTTTTGTGGCATATCTTGGTTGAATTGAGAAGCTGTGTTTGGCTTGAATACACTTGTAGATCTCTAGTGAACAGGAGAGCTGAGATCTGTGACTTTGAAGAGCACATTCAGGAGGTGACTCACTGCCTCATTCAGACATGGCTCTTTACATCTCAAGAGCGTTTCTACACTCTCTATGTTTCAAATATCTTCTCCAAACCACCTCCCTTTTCAGAGATATTTATGCAGTGCTGCGCTTTGCTTACTGAAATAAACCAGACTCAGCATTGTTATTTTTTTTAACATTAGTATATTTCAAACACAATGTAAATGAACGTAACAGATTAAAACATACTATGTGGTGAGAAAAGCACTCATGACGAGAGTTTTAATCATGCTTTGTAGGAGCACTCTGCTGTTTTCAAGTGTACTGTATGATGTTAAAGGAATAGTTTGCACAAACATGAAAATTGTCATGATGTAGTCGCATGTCTTTCATATACACTTTTCTGCAGCAGTTGAACACAAGAGGAGTTTGCAAAATGTCCAACATTGAGAACATTTTTTTTTTTTTTTTCAAACACTCTTTACTAGATTGCTAGTAAATTTTACAAAAGCAATCTCAGCTGTAATTCAGCTCTCTTCATTTGCGTCGCTAATTCAGAGTGTGAACACGATGCTTTGGAAGTGAAAGGGATTTGAGATTGTTTGTTGTGCTGGCATCGCTCATGAAACATGACGACAATAAAATGCTTTTAAGTATTTTGCCCTGCTTAAGATCACCCTGATGAAATTCATTTACCGTCTGTTTTTTTTTCATTATGATTCAGCTCTTTGTACTGATTACAGCTTTTACATTTTTGATGCAGCAAATCTTCACAGCTATTTCTAGCCTTTCTTTTTATTCCACTCCTAAATCTGCAACGTCAGTTCCAAACGGCTGAACAATGATCATTCATTCCCCCCTCTTCAGCTTTGCTCTGGTTAGGGAAGAGAATTGATAGAGTTGGTGGGCAAAACATGAATTATTAAAAGTCAATTATATAAGAGAGTTTCTGGGTGGAGCTACTGTTCAAATGACCTCTACTCATGGCACTTCATCTACTATATACATAATCTTCTACTTAATAATGCTTCCTTGGGGTCGTGGACCATATATGTAGAGAAACATGATTTTACATGATCAGATTACTATCTAATTGTTTTTTTACCTCAATAATATAGGCATTTAATATAATAATACATTTGATTTCCTGTGTTATCAATTAATTTGGGATTATAGAAGGATTAATTTTTAGAGTCAAGAAACAAGAGTTGCTATCGATGATGTCAGGTGGCATTTGACTGGACAGTAATTTTGGAGAGGAGTATAATATGAGTCTTCTACGTATATATATGTGGCGAGTGGGGCGGGGCCGAGAGGCGTGGGAACGAGGAGTGAGGCCAGGTGTAGTGATTGGAGATGAGCTACACCTGCGCCCCACCGCCAGTATCGAGTCCCACGTAGGAGATGGAAGGATATAAAACTGGAGCGACGACCTTGAAGGACGAGAGAGGACCAGGCCTGGGACATTATTTTATGTTTGCTTTTTATTTGTGCACGTCAGTCGCCGTGAGGGGCTGACGCGCTGTTTTGTGTTTAATTTTGATTATTAAAATGTTTTTGATTGTGCGCCGGTTCCCGCCTCCTTCTTCCCAATGAATAGGAAGTTCATATCGTTACAATATATTTAAATGTATGAATACAAGTTTTCATATAAATGACTATATGTAATTATGAAATCATATATAAAAAGTCCTACTTAAGTGGGTCAAAAAACACTCTAAAGTTCAAATAATTGCACTTTAAATTGCAAATTTAAACAATATTATTATTAACTAACATGCAGTTAAGTGTCTGAAAACATTAAATTCAGTTTGGATGTAAAGGGATAGTTGAAGAATGTTGGTCACCAAACAGGTTTCCAGTGACTTTTTTGCCCATACTATGGAAGTCGATGGCTACCATCATCTGTTTCCATCAATATCTTCAAGACATCTTCTTTTGTGCTCAACAGAAAAAAGAGACTCATACAGGTTTGGTCGAGTAAATGATGGCAGAATTGTATTTTTTTGGGCGAACTATCCCTTTAAGTATGTTCTTGTAATGTATTTTTACTCTTTTTAATCTTTCATTTTTTACAATAATTGTCATAGGTGATCTTTTTAATGTTACAGTATACAGTGTACAGAAAAATGAATATTTTGTAATGTTACACAACAGTAATATTGAATCATGTCATCCTACACTAATCTGTCCTCCTGAGAATGGAAACCATCCAATAGTTTGCTTTCATTGAGAGTCTAATCACAGCTGTTTGACAGACAGGCGCTGTGTGTGTCTCTCGGTGGAGCATGTTCCTCACAGGTCACTGAGGAGGCTGATCACACTGAGACACTCAGGATCAATCACAACCCTGCTAATAAGGAGTTTAATGCAAGCAGGCAGTGTGGAGAATAGAGTCACCTACCGGATTTACACACCGATGAGCAGCCGTGACATCCCATCAGCCTGCGTCTGCACCCCCACACCACACTGACAGATCAATATATTCCTCATCTCAATCAAGTGCCCTGTGGAGACCACAAAAGTCTGGGTAAAGCCAGTGTCTACTGTAATCCTTCGCTGGACACAGATGGTTGAAGTGAGCTGTATTCACTGTGTGAAATTAAATGTACTTCATCAGTTTGCCCCGATTTGTCTTTTTGGAAATGTGTTTCTTTCATGCAAAGCAGCATCATGGGAAATGGACATGAACTATTTTTGGGAAGTTAACACGTCTTGAAGTATGACATGCTACACTCTCTAATCTTTGTTAAAACATTTGAATATTTCCTTTATAATTATGACTATAATGCATGCAGCTTTTATGGCATCGTGATAAGAAACTACGTGGATTATTTGTTCTATTAAAAAAAATGAATTTGTCTCAGCACAGGTGAGCCTGAGTGAACCGGTGAAGGGTTAATATGATTAAACAAGAAACTCAAAGAAATGTTGATCAGCACCTAAAAATACACTTTTATACAAATTGTAACTTGAAATCTGTTGATTACCTAAATATTAAACTGAAGCTAGTGAAAAATGCATTAAATACAATAACAGCATCAACAAAACAAGACTTTTATAAAATAAGCCATTTATTTTAATAAACTTAAATTAGGTGACTAAAATGTCCTTAAGGTAAAACCCTTTGCAACCCTATAGTTTTGGCACAGATGTGGAACCAAAACAACACCTGATCCATTTCTAATTTCATTTTCAGATCGTTTTGGGACTGAGGCAATCTGTGAATAATATCTTTGCATTTTAAATGAAATTTTGATTGGTTTGTGATGAGAGTCTATTTTAAAGTAGGAAAACAGTGTACCAGTGAATGAGCATGCACACGATTGTTGAATATTCATTAACATATTCTAATCAATCTATTATAGACTATGTAAAATATGCCAATAACAGCTGTCACCTACACCTGCCTATGTACCTCCCATAATGCAATGAGACCTTGATTCACAAAGATCCCAAACACAGGCTGCTCATTTGCATGTGCAATATAACAAATTTGCAAGTGCGCTTCATTGGCAGATTGCAAGTGATTTACTGAAAATAACAAAATAGCACATAGTCATACTTGCAAATATATCCATTTAAATGTATATGTTGTTAGCTATGCTGCTCACGCTATTTGCATTCAAATTCGCCTGTATTTTGTGTGTTTATAAAGGCATAGCCAAAAAAAAAAACAGATTAATTAGTTTACTGTTTCTTATGAATGCCAGTCATTTTATGTGTTTATATGCACATAAACCTTTTGTAACATTTCAGTCTACAAGCTGCTAGGGATTTCTGATTACTTTTAGGTGCACACTTTTGCAGGATTCACGAGTTCTGGAATTGGCGGGCTTCATGAATGATTGTCAATGTGAGACTTACCATTGGCTGCTCTAGCATTAACATTATTCAATTCTATGATACATCAGATTTTTAAGCAGCTCAGTGACCTTGATTTAACCTACAACACCAGTGCTGGCAGAGCTTAAATTAAGTGTTAATGATACTCAACTCTGCCGGAAGTATAAGGTTATTAATCAAAAGTTCATTTTGAAAACCCCAGAAGAGTGGAAAACAGAAAAAAAGGAATACATCACAGCAAAACATCAACCCCATAGGATGTAGAACTAGAAGGGGAAAGAAGGAGAAGAGAAACATTGAGGAATAAAAGTAAAAGATGACAGAGAAGAAGTACAAAAACAGGCTTGAAGCTATGGATGATGCATCTCACAAGCAAGTTTCAGGCTGAATGTCAATGCAGTGACTATAAGTACTAGATGTGTTTCACACATTTTGCAGTGCGTCTGTTAGCTATATTGCAATATCAGCTCATGTTGTGCTTTCACCTATATCAGACATTCAATTAAATTAAATTCAAGTTTTTTTGTATAGCGCTTTTTACGATACAAATCGTTGCAAATAAACTAAAAATTAACTTTCTACAATATTTAGTAGTAGCTTTTCAGTGGTGTCAGTTTATGTGCATATGACAGGAATTTTCAGAAACATGTATACAAGACGTAGTCAACCAGACGATGAACATTATTACAGCAAGTATTATATGATGCAATCACACTTGTAGCAATATTTGTTAGTTCTGTATGTTGTTTCAGGGTTAGCGTCATCTGATGTCCTCTTCTCAGGTGTTCTGGATCCAGACTGGAGCTTGTGTAAATCCTAGTTACCAAGGGATGTAAATCCTGCAACTGCAGTCACAATTTATGAGATGCATTATTCCAATGCTTGGCGAAAGAGATGTGTTTTTAGTCTAGATTTAAATAGAGAGAGTGTGTCTGAACCCCCAGCATTATCAGGAAGGCTATTAAAGAGTTTGGAAGCCAAATGCGAAAAAGCTCTACCTCCTTTAGTTTACTCTGCTATCCTAGGAACTATGAAAAAAAGTCCAGCCTTTTTTTACTTTAGGGAGCGTGATGGATTGTAGCGTGGTATAAGGCTAGTTAGGTACTCAGGAGCTAAACCATTAAGGGCCTTATAGGTAAGTAATAATAATTTGTAACTGATACAAAACTTAATAGGTCAGTGCAGAGACTGTAAAATTGGGGTAATATGATCATATTTTCACCTGGTAAGGACTCTAGCCGCTGCATTTTGGACTACCTGTAGCTTGTTTATTGAAGATGCGTGACAACCACCTAGAAGTGCATTACAATAGTCCAGTCTAGAGGTCATGAATGCATGAACTAGCTTTTCCGCATCATAAACAGTTAACGTTTCGTAGCTTGGCAATATTTCTAAGATGGAAGAATGCTGTTTTTGTAACATGGGAAATATGGTTTTCAAAAGACAAGTTGCTGTCTTATATAAAACACCAAGATTTTTGAATGTAGAGGAAGTAACACCACATCCGTCTAGTTGCCAACTGTAGTCTTGAGATACTGTGTAGTTTTTTTTTTTTTTTTTTGATCCAATAAGTAATATTTCTGTCTTATCCGAATTTAATAGGAGAATATTATTGGTCATCCAATCTTTTACATTTTTAACACACTCTGTTAGCTTTGATAATGTAGAAGTTTCATCTGGTCTCGTTGAGATATATAGCTGAGTATCATCAGCATAACAGTGGAAACTAACTAACCGTATTTTCTAATAATATTACCAAGGGGCAACATGTATATTGAAAATAGCAGAGGACCTAGGACAGATCCTTGTGGCACTCCATATTTTACTGGTGAGAAATGAAATGACTCCCCATTTAAATAAACAAAATGGTAGCGATCGGACAGGTAGGATCTAAACCATCTTAGAGCCTGCCCTTGAATACCTGTATATATTTGTAATCGATCTATGAGTATGTCATAATCTATGGTGTCGAACGCAGCACTGAACTAGCAATGAGATGCAGCCTTGATCTGATGCAAGAAGCAAGTCATTTTAACAAGTGCTGTTTCTGTGCTATGGTGGGGCCTGAAACCCGACTGAAATTCTTCATACAGATCATTTTTGTGCATGAAGGAGCTCAATTGAGCAGACAAAACTTTTTCAAAAAATTTAGACATAAATGGAAGATTTGAAATGGGCCTATAATTTGCCAGTTCACCAGGATCTAGTTGTGGTTTCTTAATTAGAGGCTTAATAACCACCAGCTTAAATGGTTTTGGGACGTGACCTAAAGATAATGATGAGTTAATAATGTTAAGAAGTGGTTCTTCGGCTACAGGTAACAACTCTTTCAGTAATTTAGTGGATACAGGATCTAATAAACATGTTGTTGGTTTAGATACAGTGATAAGTTTATTTAGCTCTTCCTGTCCTATAGTTGTAAAGCACTGCAGTTTATCTTTGGGTGCGATGGATGAAACTGTAGTATTAGACGCTGTAGAATCTACATTCACTATTGTATTTCTAATGTTATCTATTTTATAAGTGAAGAAATTCATAAAGTCATTACTATTTAACGTTGATGGAATATTTGAATCTGGTGGCGCCTGGTTATTTGTTAATGTAGCCACTTTGCTAAATAAAAACCTTGGATTGTTTTGGTTATTTTCAATGAGTTTGTGAATATGTTCAGCCCTGGTAGTTTTTAGAGCCTGTCTATAGCTGGATGTACTGGTTTTTCATACAATTCTAAAAACTTCCAAGTTAGTTTTTCTCCATTTGCGTTCAAGACTATGAGTTTCTTTCTTGAGAGAGTGAGTATTACTGTTATACCATGGCACAGTACGTTTTTCTCTAACCTTTTTCAATTTGATGAGGTCAACATCTTCTAATGTATTAGAGAAAATAGTTCCCATGTTGCCAGTCATTTCGTCTAGTTCATGTGTATTTCTGGGTGCACATACCAGTTGAGATAAATCAGGCAAGTTATTATTAGCCATCGAAAATAAGTATTTTTTTTTTTTTTTTTTACCAAAAGGTTTGTTTTCTAGTTAGTGTTTTCTAGTTAGTGTGATGTGTGTTATACTGAAACTCTACTATGGAGTTCAAGAGTCTATTCCGGAATTTAATATCCCATTCATTTTCTCCATAGTGAAATTTAAACAAAAAATCTCATTTTTGTCAAGGACTAAGTCCGGATCTGATTCAACCCAAAACACCCCCAAATCTTGCACAGTCCTATACCTGGGTCAACATTTTATTTGGTAAAGTTAGGCAGTTTTGATTTGTACGCTGTTTGATGATTGCATTAATTTATATACTGTATGCATCTGCTTGCATTTACTGTTGCTTGATTCTGTTCCTTTTTCATCTGTGTTTTGATCTGGAGGTTCTGCACTTTTACAATTAAAACACAGAAAGAAGGAAAAGAAGAAAAATAGTTAAAGCCATTAAGTACACAGTCTTACCTTTGTCTTTTTGTACGATTTTCAAAAACGTTTCTGTTCAAATCAAAGATTTGAATGTTAACCTATTTGGTTTGGTTCTTGCCTTATAGCTCTTTAAAAATCCCTATGGGTAAAATAATAAATAATAACCCTCTGGATCCAAAGTGGATAGGCACTAATGTGCTCTATATGCAAGAATGCAGACAGAAATACTCAATGAATTGCCTTTAAGGGTTAGGTGAAGGCTCTCTTCATGACAGACAACCATAAACAATATCTCACTGCTGCTACCAGTTACCACAGCATTCGGCCTGCTATTGACACATCAGGGAACCATAACCCCGCTCCATGGGAGGTCACATTTACAAGCCATCAGAATATTGACCTACTTATTTGAGACTTTACCCCAAAATAAATAAAGCAATCACCATCCTGACCCAAGGCAAATAACACTGGCCCTTCATTTCTCAAAACCACAAAAGTGCCTGATAGATTTTTGCAAAGGTCATAGTATTAGAAAATCCCTTTTCCTGTCTACCAAATTACACTCCTTGACAATGGATGGAGGCCAAGTGAGTTTGGGACGGATGCGACTGTAAAGCTTGGCACCTGGTTAATGTGCTGGGCATGAACAATATGATTAAAGCTCTGCTGCTAACATTAAGGTCACAGCTTCAGTCCTCACAAAGGTTGAGTCTGGCAGTGATGGTTTACTGGATCGATATTGTTTGAGAGAGAGACGCCCCAGGTTGTCCTATGATGACTGAGTCTTAAATTAGTGTACTGTACTACAACTTGTTTTGGAGACAAAGTGCCAGCTAAGTGGTATTCATTAGTGTTTACTTAATAATCAAATAGGCTCTCCCATTACTTTACATCATATATCCAGGGAGATCTATAACTTCCCTAGGCGCCTAGCCCGTTAGAGCAGATTTGCTGCTCTAACACATCCCATTCCTATAGATTTTCTCCTGCTTTAACAGGTGAAAAAACAAAGAAAGAAAGAAAGAAAGAAAAACACTGGGCCAATTTCAGCCCCTCACAAACAACTCATAAAAATAATGTGTTAGGAAATTGATGTTCTGAGGAAAAAATAAATCAAATAATAATTTAAGAAAACAATTGTACAGAGAAATATATTTCAAAAATAGGTGCAACCAGCAAAGGTGAGAAACAAAAGATCATAATTATGAAAGATACACTTTCATTCACAGCCTTCTTCCAGTACGGTTCAGAAGTTCAGGTGAGAAGAAAAAAATTTATACATTTTACTTGATATACAAAAATTTAAGGAGATAAACCACACTAGAATCGAACCCACATTAAAGACGATGCTGATGAGAGATTCAAGATGAGAATGAACATAAAAATATATTTTTAGACATGGGGTTTTATGTTAATGTGAAATGTTCTAAATATTTTTGCAATTGTAAATTGACCATGAAGAATGTTTAGCACCAAAAAAAAAAAAAAAAAAAAAAAAAACACTACCACTAAGTGAAAGTGTTGCCGTCTCAGAGCGGACGTTGCCATAGTTCCATTCGTCAAATTTACTTAAAAACTAAATAAAACATAACAAACAATTGTGTTTGCGTCATTCTTTTATTAATAATTAAATGTGAAGTGGAGTGATGTTGTTTTTTGATGATTTGCCCAAAGAGTGTCATCAACTGGTGTAATTCTTTGAGGCAAATATGATTTAATATGAAAATTGAGAAGATCAACTGAACCTAAACTTTTTTACAAGTTGAGTTAAATGTTCCATGATTAGTTTTTTATCAGTTCAATGAAGTCAATGCCACTGCTGCTTTTTTTTTTTTCTGTGGCACTGATGATGTCCTTCAACTCCAGCATACTGATGTGTCAGCTGCCCACTTGAGTCCTGACCTTGTGGTGATGCCTGCACTTCTGACCTTTTCATCGCTGAAGTCTCTGTACATCATCACAGCTGTGTACTTTTCCACCTTGAACTCTTCAACCACTGTTATCTGTCCGGACCTGATGTAAAGCCCTACTGACGTGAAGCTTGGTGGAATTCTGAGCCACCTGCAGAGGTGTTTGTTCACCCGCCTCTCGACTCAGATGTCAACAGATGTCATAGGCCATTCATAAATTGTCATTAGCAATATGAGTTTTGGTAGCAGACCATGCTGAAATAGCCAGGCCTTGGACCTTCCTGGTAAGGTAGGCCTGATCCCTCCATCTTTCTCAACCATTCATCAGCCTGTTTCTCTGTCCTAGATACATTGCTTATGTCAGTGAGAGAGGCATCGTACCACTTCCATAGTCATTTTATAGTTTTTTCCTTAATTGAAGGTATAACCTCTCCCTGGAGCTGGAGTTGGACCTTGCTGGTCACTTTCCCATTTCTAATCACCATGCTTCTTCAGGATCCATCTTTTTTGTACATAGGATGGAGTTGTTATGGTTAGGTCATCCATAAAGCCTCTCATTAGCGGCTGGCAGGTCAGGATTTTTTTTTTTCAGTCCTCAGCTCTTTTCCAAGACAATGGGATAATGCCTTTTGTCCAAACTCTCCACAAAAGTTTCCATAACCTGCAGAGTAACGTTGGGCATCTCTTGTATAAGGTATACCACTTGGTCCTGGGGCAGATACTGATCAGGCTTTCTGTTCAATGTTTTGGACTTCTCTCCGTGTTGTTTCACTGGTGTCAAACTCTCCCTGCTATTGTGGCCTCTAGAACTCTGTCAAGGTCCTGGTCTAGTTGGTACCATCATTTGTTGTCACCTGCTGGGGGCCATTCACTTTCTCTCACACAGGTTCAGCACCTGGGGTGGCATTAGGAGCACCTCCTGTGGCTTTGGGGTGTTTCCTGACTGGAGTCCTCCTGCATCCCTTTCTCCTCTCTTCCACAATTGGAGCTGGATTGATGTATCTTAAGTCCCTTTGCATTTTTACAAACCTTCCCACACTGGCAAATGTATTGTATTGTATATAAATACTTATATTGTCTTTGAAATATAGTTAAAGTGAACTGCTGAATGTACTGGCAAGTGTTTATTAATATAAACTAAGATGCTTTAATGTAATTTCAATTGAAACTTCTAATATTTGTAACAATGAGTTTGCAATTGAATGTATTTAACATTTATTAGTTTTGAATGTAATATTGAATAACACACTACCGTTAAAATAATAATCAAGTACTTAACATGTGCTTTAGTAAATTAAACATCAAAATTAATGTACTTCTTTAAAACAGATTAATAAATCAATGATTTAAACTGTACTTTACAATAAAACTAAACTTTAAAGTTAACTTAAACTTAATTTGACATTATAAAATGCACTTAAAAAGTGTTCTAAAGTGTATTAAAAGTCATGAAAATACATGAAAGTACACTTAAATGGCCTTTTGTTTAATTAATACCATATTATCTGCAGGCAGGTTTTTAAATAATATATTATTTAAAATGCACTTGGAAAATGGCATTTTAACAGCACCAATCTTTGCTGTCTTACAAACAATCTTTGTAAGCATTTGCAAATGAAGTAAATGTAAATACATTTGTTTTTCCTTGGAACTTGAGATTCAGCTTGTCCTCATCTTTCACTGCAAAATTAACTGCAATATATCTCTTGTTCCATCCTTAAAGTTTGATCGGCTATTAATATTTTCACTTTTTTGGATGACCTCCCGTGACATTCCGTGAACATCCTGTATATGTTAAATGAAATTTTCAAGGTAGCAACAGGGTTCAAAAGATTTTCTGGTCTGTCCAATATCTTATTTTCAGCAGATGTATTAGGGTGAAGTGCCCCTGGTGGGCTGAGAGCAGACACATGGTTATTGAAGAGCGGCACACACAGAGAGAGAGTGGGTGGCCTGGGTCACATCATTCAGAGTACACCACTTCAGCACACAGAATTCAAAACAGCAGTGCACCATTGATCCATAACATGGGGGATTTTCACCTTGAGCCGTCTAGCATGAAATAGTGCAAAAGGATAACAACGGACTTACAAACACTGCACAATTCCTGATACCTGATCCAGATCGAATTCTGTGTACTAATGCAATTGAAAACACACTAAAATAGCTGAAGTGCATTTTTGATGTTGTGAGATTAGTACTTTTTTTTTTTTTTTAACGCTTGTAAAAAAAATTGCACCAAAACTAATGAAAAAAAAAAACAAACAAAACAAAACCAGTAACCTGAAAAATGACCAGAGTAACTACAGTTATCGTCCAAAATTATTAATGATAAATAAAAGGTAGTTTGCCTCGCAAGTTTATCTGGTTTTATAGATATTTATATTTTACTGTTACAACTACAGATACTTTTACTGTTACAGTTAGATATGTTTAAATATAAGAAGAAAAAAGAAGACAAAAATGCTAATCAAATATAAATAAATAAATGTTACATAAAAAGTAAATGAAAATAAATAGAGCGTAGAAGTGGTGCATTATATAATAAAATAATATCTTATTAATTGCTGTATGTACAGTGATGCACAGCTCATATAGTGCTATTTACAATGATTATTTATTCAGAATTTTAAACAAGGGTAATTTTGCATTTTATATAAAACACTGCTTAAGTTAAGCAGGAAGCAGAAGAATTAGAGGGAAAATAATGGTTGAATAACGTAGACATCCTGTTAAAAGAGTATCGCCCAAATGCTCCTATTTTCACAGCTGCAAGAATAGCAGCAACAGACAGGGACATATCATTCTCAGAGAGGAACAGCCCATTTCACATTGACTCTTAAAGACATATTCATTCCATCCCATTAATTCTCTTGAATTCTGTCTCAGTACTTCAGGAGGTGACAGAGAGCTGAGTCACATGGTCATGTCTGTTCAATTGCATAAGTAATCTGTGTAATAGAGTGTGTGTGTGTTTGCTCGCAGGGGAAACCTACTCATTATCGCTTTGAAAAGCCCGGCTGGATTCAACAGATCAGACGGAGAACTAGAAGGGGGTCAATTAAAGACGCGTTCCAAAAAAGGCAGCCACTGCAATTTTCCAGTCAAGTTTCCAGCTGGTAGTCACGGGAAAAACATATGTGACGAAACAAAGACGCGCCCACAGTGGAACGTGTCAGATACTGTACAGGACACAGCACAATGCAATTTGAAACATCAAGCCCATGAGAAAAGGTGACTTAAAACCTAATTGAAATGTAGTTTGAAATTAGATTGATTGGTTAATTGGGAAAGAATGCCTCTGCTCACATTTTTGCAAAACTCCACACTAAAACATAGTGTAGAAAACCAACAACTTCAATTCCTTTTTCACACAAATGTTTTTTTTTTTTTTTTTTTTTTTTTTTGATGTAGTAAACTTGCTCGGTAGCCCACCCAGTACAGCAATGCACTTGCGATCTGAAGCATTTGGGTACAAGTCCTTTTAAACGATCACTAAACTAAAAAAAAAAAAAAAAAACTCAAAGAGCACAAAGACTTGTAGAAGCAAGAACACACATGTAAAAGTTATGTGGCTGGAATAGAAAAGAAAAGGAAGAGCTGTGGCATGATTCTTTAATGGTAATAACTTTTACATTTTATCTTCAGTTTTAAAAGAAAATATATATATATAAAAAAAAATCTTCAATTATGTGATGGCTTTTCAATCACATTTATTTATTTTATGAGAATGTCTTTTAAATTACAATTTAAATCCTGAAATATGATTTGAAATTGTATTTGAATTAAATCATGTAGTGGAAAGAAAATCATCTAACGATGTAGTTTATCATGTCATTTTTTTTTTCAGTACCAATTACCGGTAAGTGATACACAACACAAATGGGGTATTTCTAGAAACATCAGACGATATTGAGAAATCAATGTTTGAAGTGCCATATGTTTATGTAAAATAGAAAAAAACTAAAATTAAACAAAATGCTCAATTGAAATAAAATAATGCAGTAGAGTGCTTAGAGAACGCACTGAATACATACACTTCATGATGGCATATCAGAGCCGTATCTTTCCTCTCTGACAGTGCATTAAACATTCGCATGACTCATTTCTCAGCAGGAGAGCAAGAATAAACCACTTAATCACAAAGGAAGCATTTAACATTTTGTCATTATATGCTCTGTGTGCACATTTATCTGCCGAACAGAATATGGAAATCTCATGTTCTGCATCCATGCCGAGTAACTTAAAATACATTGTTTAGCCCATATACTGTCTTAAATGAAACAATAAGCTTCTAATTCTGATGGAGTGGCAGGTGTTTTAGGACAAAATCACCACAGCACATGTTATTTGAGAATTACTATCAGACAACAACAACTGACTTAACATATCTGCCTGTTAAAGGACTGGACTTCTTTCATTCTACACTCCTAAAAATAAAGGTTCTTTACTGGCATTGTTGGGTCAGTGAACGTTCATGGAACTGTTTAAATGCACAAAATATATATAAAGGTGCTTCTTAATAAATTAGAATGTCTTGGAAAAGTTCATTTATTTCAATAATTCAACTCAAATTGTGAAACTTGTGTATTACTCACATTTAACAAAAAACCATCAATTCACTACCTCAGCAAATTAGAACACTTCATTAGACCAAAAAAAAAAAAAAACATTTAGTGAACTGTTGGCCTTCTGGAAAGTATGTTCATTTACTGTACATGTACTCTGTACTTGATAGGGGCTCCTTTTGCTTGAATTACTGCTTCAAATCGGTGATCAGTTTGTGGCACTGCTGAGGTGGTACGAAAACCCTGGTTTCTTTGACCGTGGCCTTCAGCTCATCTGCATTGTTTGGGTTTTTGTTAAATGTGAGCCAAAATCATCAAAAAAGAACCAAAGACTTAAGCTACTTGTGTGCATTGAATTTATTTTAATTTATTTTAGTTGAATTATTGAAATAAATTAACTTTTCCACGACATTCTAATTTATTGAGAAGCACCTATATATATATATATATAAAGAACGTCTAGGTTACGTATGTAACCCTCGGTCCCTGTAGGAGGGGACAGAGACGTTACATCAGACAGAGACTGACGAATGGGATCTCGCCTGAGAGCCCAATCACCTTCGAGCGGTTACAAAATGAGCCAGTGGTACACAGAGTACCTTGGTCTGCGAATTTGTTTCGCGAGCTCCGCCCCGCAGAGCAGGTATATAAGGAGCAGCGCGAGCAACTCGCATTCAAGTCTCCGCTGAGGAGCCGAGCCCAGAGACCCGGCCATTCAGCGGAACAGCGATGTGGCAAGGGGACGTAACGTCTCTGTGGCAGGTGGGGCAGGGCCGAGAGGCGTGGGAACGAGGAGTGAGGCCAGGTGTAGTGATTGAAGATGAGCTGCACCTGCGCCCCACCGCCGGTATTGAGTCCAACGTAGGAGATGGAAGGATATAAAACTGGAGCGACTATAGTGAAGGACGAGAGAGGACCAGGCCTGGGACATTATTATATGTTTGCTTTTTATTTTATTTTTATTTTATTTATTTTTTTTATTTTTATTTTTATTTTTCACAATCAAAATGAACTTTAATAACAAAAAATAAACACAAAACAGCGCACCAGCCCCTCACGGACGACTGGTGCACACAAAATAAAAAGCAAACATAAAATAATGTCCCAGGCCTGGTCCTCTGGGACTTGATACCGGCGGTGGGGCGCAGGTGCAGCTCATCTTCAATCACTACACCTGGCCTCACTCGTCGTTCCTACGCCTCTCGGCCCCGCCCCACTCGCCACAGTCTCCATTCCCTCCTTCAGGGAACTAGGGTTACATACGTAACCGAGAAGTTTCCTTTCAGTCGGTCACATTCTGCCACATGGTTGTCTTCCAGTGACCCGTGAGTGATAGCACCCTGTCATGAAGCCAGCACGAGTGAGGGCCTATAGCTAACACAGAATACACTGGGTAGCATATTCCAGCTGGACGTATGCTAGCAGGCCGCCTGCTCACAGGAGGACTTACAAAGGCAGGTATCAACCAAAGGTGGTGATACACATGAACTCTGAGGTAACCCAGCCCTTAGGGTGGAAGTTTCAACAACAGAGCTGGCAAGGTGCTTGCCAAGGGAAAGACACATGCTACGAAGAGACTTACTGTTGGCATGCACATGTGGGATTGCCCAGAAGGGGAATCACAACACATGGAGACACCTAGTCCCACACAGGGCTGACCGAAGGGGCATGTACGCAAGTGCTGGACATCAACAGTGGTGGAGGAACCCAGGGTTCTGAACTGAGAAACTCACCTGAGAGGAATAGCGCATGCATCCAGTCCATGGAGTGCAATGGCGCAGCAAGCGGATTGACACCGAGCAGGTCCTTACTGACCCGAAGGGGCAAGTACCCAAGAGGACACGGGCTCTACACAGAGATTATAAAATCTTGCAAATGTGAAAGGTATCGTCCAGCCCGCAGCTCTACAGATGTCTGTTAGCAAGGCATCATGCGCCAGCACCCAGGAGGAAGTTACACTCCTAGTTGAGTGAGCTCTCACCCCCAGGGGGCATGGCAAGTCTTGAGCCTGATAAGTCAGGACAATAGCATCCACTATCCAGTGGGATAACCTCTGCTTGGAGACAGCCTTTCCCTTCTGTTGGCCTCTTTAATAAACAAAGAGCTGGTCTAAGTTCCTAAGGTAGTGACTTCTGTCTACATAAGTGCAGAGAGCAAGTACTGGACAGAGCAGTGCCAGGGCTGGGTCTGCCTCCTCCAGGGGTGGCGCTTGCAAGTTCACCACCTGATCCCTAAAAGAAGTGGTGGGAACTTTGGGCACTTACCCAGACAGGAGTCTCAAGATAACGTGAGAGTTGGCCGGCCTGAATTCCAGGCACGTTTTGTCAACCGAAAATGCCTGCAGGTCCCTGACCCTCTTCACCGAAGCCAAAGCCGTAAGGGACCAGTTGTCAATGATAGAAACCTTAGCTCTACTGAGAGCAAGGGTTCAAAGGGAGCCCTCTGCAGTGCTGATAGAACCACTGCAAGGTCCCAAGAGGGGACTTGCTGAGGGCGAGGTGGATTGAGCCTCCTGGCCCCTCTCAGGAACCTGATGATCAGATCATGCTTCCCATGCTTACCTTCAACAGGGTCATGGTGAGCCGAAAATGGTGGCCACATAGACCTTCAGGGTGGAAGGAGACAGCCTTCGTTCCAACACTTCCTGAAGTAAGGAAAGCAATGACCCGATCTGGAATTTCCAGGAGTCTTCACAACGTGAAGAACACCAAGTGACGAAGAGGTTCCACTTCAAAACATAGGCATGTCTGGTGGACATGGCTCTAGCTGAAATGATGGTCAATGCCAAGGGCTCCCTTGGTCAGGGAGTAAAACAACTGGCAGTGGGAATTTTCTGGAGAGACAAACAGGTCTACCTGAGCATTTCCGAAGTGTTCCCAAATCAGCTGAACCGACTGGGGGAGGAGTCTCCATTGCCCGGGCCAAGACTGCTGCCGTGAGAGCTCGTCGGCTGCACAATTGAGCCTGCCCGGGATTGTGAATGGCACAAAGCGACCTCAGATGCTTCTGACTCCACAAGAGGAGATGGCGAGTGAGTTGCGACATGAGGTGGGGGCGTAGACCGCCCTGGCAGTTGATTTACGCTACGGTCGCAGTGTTGTTCATATGGATCAGAATGTGCTTGTCCTTCAGCAGGGCCCTGAAGCGGTGGAGAGCAAGCCGTACTGCAAGCAACTCGAGGCAAATGCCACTGAAGTCGGAGTCCTGTCCAGGAGCCAGACGCAGCATGCCCATTGCACATGGCACCCCAGCCCATTGCAGAGGCATCTGTTGACACTACAACATTTCTGGACACAGGTTCTAGGTGGACCCCAGACCGTAGAAAAGAGAGGTCCAACCATGGGGTGAAGGTTTGGAGGTAGGCCAGAGTGACAGTTACTCGGAGCGTGCCCTGTTGCCATGCCCATCTCGGGACTCGGCCGTGAAGCCAGTGCTGAAGCGGTCTCATATGGAGTAACCCAAGCGGTATGACTGCCGCCGTGGATGCCATATGCCCCAGGATCCTCTGAAACAGTTTCAGTGGAACCACTCTCTTGCCTTCGAGTTGTCTCAGGCAATTCAGCAGTGACTGCAAACGCTAGTTCGTAAGCCGTGCAAACATGGCAACCAAGACTATTTCCATACAGTGAAAAGAGATCCTCTGCACAGGGGAGAGTTTGTTCTTTTCTCAGTTGACCCGAAGACACAGCCGAATCCTCATCTCCCGAGGAATCAAGCCCGCCTTGTGATGCGGCGATCGACATAAGGTCATCCTCCCGAGCCCCGAATGAGATGTCCAAGGTACTTTGTGTACCATTGGCTCTTTTTGTAACCACTCGAAGGTGATTGGGCTCTCAGTCGAGATCCCATTTGTCAGTCTCTTTCTGACGTAACATAAAACTTGACCGACTGAAAGGGAACCATTTTTTTCTAAATTATTCTGTGGCACGAACATGCATCACTGTGAAACCCCCCTTTTGGGTCCTTTAATTTTAATAATATAGGCTCAAAACCCCTAAATTGAGACCTATCAAGGTCATGGCTACACTTACAGTATATGATATGGCTTACGTAGCCAAATTACATGAATGCATGCATCATTCAGTCCTTATGGTGTTTTCAGCCCGATTTAGTAGGAATATTAAAGTATAACTGTAATGTCCATAACTGTATGAATGTAAAAGCTTCCTCTAGGCTATAATGCAACACACATCCTGCAGAGAATGGGCACAGAACGCAGCCCAGCATACATTTGCATAACTGTTAATGCTAACAAGTCTATAAAGGGTACATCTAAACAACTATATTTCATGTTGTTGTGCATTTAGAAAGTGTTTCTTGGTTTGAAGTGAAAACATGTTTTTCACAGTGCCAGCTCAACTGGTGCAGAGAAGACAAAAGAATAGGAAAGAAACTTAACAAGATAAGGGTAAGTGATGAATGTTGAAAATATGTTTTTGAAATGGCAGCTGCTGCATTGTGTCTTGGCATTCGTGAGTGCTTTGAAGATGCAGTGGTTAGTTGAAACAGTAGTTAATGAGACCTTTTGAAAATCTGCTTTAGACCCCCAGAATGCTAGGGCCATCCCTGATTTTCTATATTAACAGCCCATCTTTCCCCATTATAAGTGTATGTTTTTAGCATATACCCCCATTACAATTATACAGGATTTGAATGATTTAAGCCTTAATGTACTTTTAATTGTAATATGTCTAATTAAGTTAAGTTGTGAATTTATTTTAATACAGGTAATTGGCTGCAATTAGTTAAATGCATCAGGCTAAACATGTTCTGTATAACTGAGCAAAAGCCAAACAGTGTTGTAATTATTCTTGCTCTGCTAATAAAAAAAAATAATAATAATAAAGAAAAAATTATGAAATTAAATGAAACTGCTGAGGACATTTGTTCCTCATTTCTATGTGAATGCAAAATGAATCTAAGCTACAATATAATTACTGCAAAACCATACTAGAGTAAATATAATAATAATAATAATAAAAATATATATTTTTCTTTGATACATCCCTTTATGAATACATATCTGTAATGATAGACTGATCCCTCTCATGCTGCTCTTTTAGCAATTACTGTTTTGAAAATGGAAATAGATGGAATAAAAAAAAAATAGGTGCTTTGAACTGAAAGCTGAGCTCTGAGAATTCTGAAGAGGGACTATTATTGTTATGATCATCAGCTAGAAATGCCCATGAACTCTTATAAAGGGCACTCCACTCAGAACTCATTCAGAACTCAAATTCCCATCCTGCCTCATACCTGGGACTGATTGCACACACACACCTGTATCTGATTACACACCTGCAGCTAATACACACACACACACACACACACACACACACACACACACACACACACATAAGCAGCACACTCACGCCAACTCTCTGCGAAGTCTTGTTTAGACTGTCTTACATTTCCGAGTGTTTTCTCTGTGTCTGATCCTACCGTGTCTGATCCTACCGTGTCTGACCTTTGGATTGTTATACTGACTGTGATTCTCTGCTGCCTGCCCCGATCTCTGCTTGTTTTTGTTACTGATTCCTGGTGGGCTCCTGTTTCCCAAGTCTGGCCCGGGAAGGGCTCCTGTTTCCCACGTCTGGCCCGGGAAGGGCTCCTGTTTCCCACGTCTGGCCCGGGAAGGGCTCCTGTTTCCCACGTCTGGCCCAGGAAGGGCTTCTGTCCCCCACAGTAAGCCTAGGAAGGGTTCCAATTCCACCTGTTCCACCCTGGCTTCCTGCTCTGCTCTGTTCCCTGGCCACTTTACTTCCACACGGACCTGGCCCTCCATCCATCTTTGCTTTGATTTAAAGCTGAGTTCTGAGAATTCTGAAGAGGGACTGTTATAGTTCACTGAGTTCAGTATTGAATCTGACCTGTTTTGGTTTTGCTCCCCCAGCAGACCACAGTGTACAACATAACGCCAGAGCATTTTTTTTTTTTTGGAGTCAGACCTGTGTCTGTCTTGGGGATTATTTTTCCACCATCCTGAATCCAACCAAGGCTGTTGGATATTCTTTAGATAAACAATTACATACAAGAATCAAACTGTAGGATATTTAGTTTCCATTAAATAATTTAGTCTGAAACTTTTATCAATAAACTTTAACCATATTTCAAAGAAAAAAATGTTTTTCTCACTATGGAAGTCAATTTAATAAATTAGTGAATAAATTAATAAATTAATATAATACTATTCAAGTTTATTTGTTTAGCGCTTTTTAAGATACACATCATTGCAAAGCAACTTTACAGAAAATTATGTTTCTACAATATTTAGTAGTAGATTATAAGTGGTGATTGTCATTTTATGTGCATATGACAGGAATTAATACAAGGCGTAGTCAACCAGACGACGAACACTATTAACAGCAATTATTATGTGTTTGCATATGTGGCAAAGTAGGTAATCTCCCTCCCCTGGTACTTAGAAACGGCCTATCAGGGCTCAGTCATTGCTTTATAAAGGCTGTGATTAGGCTACCTGGGATGCGTCATTGTTGGCCCCGCCCATCCGGTACGTGTGCGCTTCCTCCTAACAAAGGTATGTTTGTAGCTGGTCTGGCTAATGCTGCAATGAGCTCTTGGACATCGGCTAACTATATTAATTTATTGTAGCTGGAGTCGCCTTTTTTGCAGCTTGAATAGCCCATTATTCCTGGCTTCGCTGTGGTTTTCAGGCTGTTCTTGCCACCTGGTTAGACTGATTTCATTCAAGTAATCTTCTGAGACTTGTGCTGTGAGCAACTGTATGAGGTGTGTGTAACGCTGTAGTCAATACCTGGTATGTATAGATACACATGTATATGCATTTCTTTTTAATGGACACTTGATTGTGTTTTAAATTTAACTAATGGGTTGTTTTTAGTAGGACAAAGTTTTGGGAACGTCCGCCTGTTTTCGGGTGGGGAAGATCGCCTCCTGCATAATAGCAGATTAAAGACGGCTTTGCTGTTTTGCTGTTTTGCTGTTTAATTAAGGTTTGTTGTGCTTGTATCATTGTATGGTTTTTGGTTATTGTTTGTTTTCGTTACAATTGATTTTTTTTTTATTTTGTAGTGTGTAACGATACACATCTCCATATTCATCGGGAAGAAGGAGGCGGGAACCAGCGCACAATCAAATCATAATTTTAATATTCAAAATAAATACAAAACGGCGCACCAGCCCCTCACGGACGACTGGTGCGCATAAATAAAAAGCAAACATAAAATAATGTCCCAGGCATGGTCCTCTCTCGTCCTTCATGGTCGTCACTCCAGTTTTATATCCTTCCATCTCCTACGTGGGACTCGATACGGGCGGTGGGGCGCAGGTGTAGCTCATCTCCAATCACTACACCTGGCCTCACTCCTCGTTCCCACGCCTCTCGGCCCCGCCCCACTCGCCACATAGTGATTGTTAAAACTTTTGCTTTAAATATATATTTCTTTCCTTTTCATTTCAGTTTTCTTTAAGTGACCATTGTTCATTTTTTTACATTTTGTTGTGTGTTTTGGTAATTGTTTCAGTCAATCAGGCTTTAGATTAATTTCGTTTTGTACATTTGAGTAATTTGTGTTCTTTGTGTTTTAGGCCCCTGAGTCGGGTGGCTAGCTGTCCTAGTATCCTGGTGGTGGTGGTGTTTGGAGCACGGAGTGTGGATTGTCGTTTGTAGTCACTCACCTCACTGTGTGTGTGTGTGTGTGTGTGTGTGTGCTTTACGAATAGCCACTTTTGCAGCTAGCCTACCCTGCTAGGGGTAAGCCTTCGTAAAACTGTATGCCTGGTCGAATCATATCTTTGCCTGATCTTTTAAAAGGTGTATTTTCTACTTTGTGAATTTAATAAATAGTTTATACGCTAGTGCCTCTGTCTCTGCCTCCTATGGTAACGAACCTGTGTGTCTAAATTCCATCAAGTATTTAGTTCCTCTCACTTTAGAGGGGTGGCGTAGTCGGTAGTTATATCATAATTAATTAACTTCAAGTTGCCACGCCACATTCTGGCGTAGTCGGCAGGGTACAGTGTTTGGCGGAGACACTGGTATTAGTGGTTGTATTTTTGTTTTTTCTTTTATTTTTCTGTTGCAGTGAGATTGGTAAGGAGTAGCAGCAAAACAGCAGCGCACGTCTGGTGGATTCTGATTCTTTGAGTCTACTCCCTCTTGTTGGTAAGTGTTACGGCCGTCAAAATTATGGAAGAAGAGTTACAGGAATTGAGGGAAGTAGTAGCTCAGTTGCGGGCAGAAAATGAGAGGTTGCGTCAAGACCACTTTCTTGCGCTTCCTGGCCCTAGTGATGCACCTTCTATTGTTCCTGGTCCTTCTGTTGCTGCCCCCACTCAGCCAAGTAGTGCACAGGCAGTCCTGCCAGAACGATTCGTTTTTGTACCTCGAGACAGGAAATGTCAAAAATTTAATGGCAGGGTTGGTCTGAGCATTGATGAGTGGGTTGAAGAGGCCAAAGCTTGTATGCAGGCTCGTCACCTGTCTGTTTCTGATCAAGCTTTCTTCTTGTTTGACCACTTGGAGGGGGAGGCAAGGGAAGAGATTAGGTACCGTTCGGAGATTGAGCGAAATGATCCAGATAAAATTATTTTGGTGTTGCGGGAATTATATGGTTGCTCACAGTCATATGTCTCATTACAGGAGGCATTTTTTTCTAGAAAGCAGCAGGAGGGTGAATCATTGTTGGAATTTTCCCTAGCTTTGATGGGTCTCCTAGAACGTGTGACGCAGCGATCGCCGTATGTTATGCCAAATTCACAAGTTTTGCTACGCGATCAGTTCATTGAACATGTTTGTGACGTGGCCCTTCGCAGAGAATTAAAACAGTTAATACGTCGTCAGCCAATGTTAACATTGTTGGAAGTTCGAAGCGAAGCTCTTAGATGGGAAAGGGAGGGAATGTTGGGGAGTACGAGAGGACGAAGCAATTCCGTTCCATCCGCCTATGGGATTCAGTATGGTGTACAAGGTGAGTCACGGGTGGGTAGATTTCCTCAGCGCTCTGAACTAGGTGAACTGAGGGAAATGCTGAGATCACAGCAAGAGCAATTAAATAAGCTAACTCAAAATTTTGCTCGCTTGCAGGCCCCTCAGTCACGTAGTCAGCCTCCTCACCGCGGCCCCATTATATGTAGGAGGTGCCAACGACTTGGCCACTTTGCTAGAGAGTGCGATGGGGAGCGTGTTCCCCCTCGTCCGCAACCCCCTTTGCCCACTGCGTCGTCATCTGAGGGTAGACAGCCTGGTCCATCTGCGTTGTCGGGAAACTAGTCCCCACCGTGTCGCCGAGCCAAGGCGCGGTTGGGGAATTGACCGGCTCTAGTGTTTCAAGTATGTCTCATTTAATGTCTTCATGCCCGCACCTTGCTATTCGAATGGGTGGGGTCCAAATTTCATGTTTGGTCGATACTGGCTCCATGGTGTCCACAATAACGGAAAGTTGGTTTCGTAAATATTTTGAACCAAGGGGTCCGGATCGACTTAAGTCGTGCCAGTGGCTACAACTTCGGGCTGCAAACGGTCTTTCGATTCCATATATTGGCTACATGGAACTGGATGTTGAATTGTGTGGGCAAGTGATTTCGGAGTGTGGAGTGCTTGTTGTCCGGGATCCTCCTGGTGGGATTTGTGACCAAGTCCCAGGGGTACTCGGGATGAATGTCCTGAGCCGTTGTTACCAGAAGTTATTTGGACAACATGGACCTGCTCTTTTCGAGTCTGCTGTAACCGTTGAGGCCCCTAGCTTTGTCATGCAGGCACTTCAATATTGTCACCGTTTGGAAGACCAGGGTTCAGCAAGGCACCCTGGTCCGGTTAGGTTACGGGGTCGTGAGTCATGTCGCATCCCAGGTGGCACGATGAAGTTTGTAGCAGCGACTTGTTCTGAACAATATGCAGCGGGGTTAGTACTGTTTGAGCCCCCAGAGTCTGGGTTGCCCGCGGGTTTGTTGGCTTCTCCAGCGCTGGTACAGGTCATAAGAGGCACTGCCTACTTGCCTATGGTAAATGTGGGAACTGCGGATGTTATGCTGCATTCTAAAACCGTTTTGGGAGTGCTAAATAGTGTTTGTATGGTAAGTCTGCCTGCTGGGGTCACTGAAGTGAAATCTGTTGTAGCCACCGTAGGTTCCCAAGCCTTAGCTGCGACTGCCACTGTACAGGAACAGATTGAAACAGTTGATTTGTCTGTTTTGCCAGAAGTAGAACAGGGCCAGGTCAGGGCTCTTTTATATAAGTTCCAGTCAGTATTCTCATGCCATGATGGTGATGTAGGATGTACCAACTTGATTTTTCATGACATTCCCTTGCTGGATTCTGTCCCTGTTAGGCAGCGGTACCGGCATATTCCACCTTCGGAATATGAGGTGGTGAAGTCCCACATTAACCAGTTGTTGGAGGCCAGCATTATTAGGGAGAGCTGTAGCCCCTACGCTTCTCCAATTGTTCTTGTCAAAAAGAAAGACGGTAC
The DNA here is from genome assembly GCF_003368295.1 of Carassius auratus. Lineage (NCBI taxonomy): Eukaryota > Metazoa > Chordata > Actinopteri > Cypriniformes > Cyprinidae > Carassius > Carassius auratus. The sequence goes on along the minus strand of NW_020527496.1, from coordinate 1,362,611 downwards.
TTTGCGCATGTGCGTTGACTACCGTCAGCTCAATGCGAAAACAAGAAAAGATGCCTTCCCGCTCCCGCGCATTGAGGAATCATTGGACTCTCTGACAGGGGCCTGTTGGTTTTCCACTATGGATTTGGCTAGTGGGTACAACCAGGTCCCTGTCACTGACCAAGATAGACCCAAGACTGCTTTTTGCACCCCTTTCGGGTTGTTTGAATGGAATCGGATGCCCTTTGGGCTTTGTAATGCCCCAAGTACCTTCCAGCGCCTAATGGAACGGGTGTTTGGCGATCAGCAGTGCAGTTCCTTACTACTGTATCTGGATGACATCATAGTGTTTTCTTCCTCAGTGTCTCAGCACCTAGAGCGGCTAGAAGTTGTCTTGAGTCGTCTGGAGCGGGAGGGGCTAAAGGCCAAATTGAGTAAATGTGCATTTTTTTCAACGGGAAGTCAGATATTTGGGACATGTCATTTCGGCGCAGGGAGTGTCTACTGACCCTCGGAAAATTGAGGCTGTAGCTAAATGGCCATGCCCCACCAGTGTGTCAGAATTGCGTTCATTCTTGGGTTTTAGTAGTTATTACCGCCGCATTGTGGAAGGGTTCGCAAAATTGGCGGCCCCGCTGCATAAGTTGGTGGCCGAATGGTCTGCCGGTAAGTCCAGAACTTGAAGGAGTCATGGTTTTTCTGATGCCTGGACTGAACAGTGCCAGCTGAGCTTTGCTGAGTTGAAGGGCAGACTTTCTACTGCTCCAGTGCTTGCTTACACTGATTTTTCCCAGCCTTTCATCTTAGAAGTAGATGCTAGTTATGGGGGATTGGGGGCGGTTCTATCTCAGGAGCAAGGGGGTAGGGTACGACCAATCGCGTATGCTAGCCGCGGTCTACGGCCCACTGAGCGCAATATGTCCAACTATAGCTCCATGAAGTTGGAGTTTTTGGCGCTCAAGTGGGCCATGACCGAGAAGTTTAGGGAATATCTTTTAGGGCATAAGTGTATTGTCTTTACAGACAATAATCCCCTCAGTCATTTGACCACCGCTAAGCTTGGGGCTACCGAGCAACGTTGGGCTTCCGAGCTCGCCGTTTTTGATTTTGACCTCAGGTATCGGTCAGGTAGAAGTAACAAGAACGCTGATGCATTGTCGAGACAGAACACCCCTGCCCCATTGGAAGTAAGAGAATGGCTGCCTGGGACTGAGGTTCCAGCTGGTGTGGGGCAAGTACTGGTGGCAGAGAAAGCGGCACCGGTGACCCAGTCTGTGGTTTTGGCCTTGCCTAGTTTTGCAGGTGATCTGAGGGTTTTGCAGGAGGCGGATCCGGTTATAGGGGAGATTTTGCCTTTTTGGAAGCAGGGGATACGGCCAACATTGAAGGAGCGTAAACTGCTATCTAAGCCTGGCTTAGTCCTACTGCGTCAGTGGGATCGGTTGTTGGAAAGGCAAGGAATTTTACATCGACGTATTTTCCGTCCGGATGGTGGTGAGGAGATTTTTCAGCTAGTCCTCCCATCTGTCTTGCGGGGAGAGGTTCTGACTCAAATGCATCAAGGTCATGGGCACCAAGGTGTCGACCGTACCACCGAATTGGTGCAGCAACGTTGTTATTGGCCAGGCCTGACATCAGATGTAGTTCAGTGGTGTCGAGACTGTGAAAGATGTCAGGCTGCCAAAGATTCACAACCTGTTGCTCAGAGCTTTATGGGCCATTTGTTGGCATCTAGACCGAATTAAATCTTGGCAATTGATTTTACTCTGTTGGAGCCTTCCCGTTTGGGGCTGGAGAATGTCTTGGTGATGACTGATGTCTTCACCAAGTATACGTTGGCAGTCCCCACCCGGGACCAACGGGCAGAAACGGTGGCCCAGGTCTTAGTGACCGAGTGGTTCTTCAAGTTTGGCGTCCCTGTTCGTATTCATTCCGATCAAGGTCGGAATTTTGAGTCTTCCCTCATCCAACAACTGTGTAGCCTTTATCAGATTGAAAAGTCCCATACGACCCCTTATCATCCGGCCGGTAACGGGCAATGCAAGCGCTTTAATAGAACCTTGCACGGTCTTTTGCGCACTTTGCCCAATCCCAGAAAGGTGGACTGGCCCTCTGCGTTGCCTCAGTTACTCTTTTGTTACAACACCACTCCTCATCAATCCACTGGTGAGTCTCCTTATTTTTTAATGTTTGGCCAAGAGCCTCGGCTCCCTGTTGATGTCTTATTGGGTAGGGGCCAGGAGAGGGGGTCTAGTGGTGTGAATGACTGGGTTTTGGAGCATCAAACTCGATTGCAGGTGGCGTTTGAAGGAGCTAGACAACACTTAAAGGCAGCTGCAAATCGCCGTAAGGAAAGGCATGACTTGCATGTTCGGGATGTACCACTGAGAGAAGGGCAGCTGGTCTACCTCCGTAATTATGGCGTGAGAGGCCGCCGTAAGATCCAGGATATCTGGAGCCCGGTGGTATATCAGGTTGTGAGAGCACCTGGAACAGGAGGTTCCGTTTATACCATAGCACCTGTGGATGATTTGAGTAGGGTAAAGCATGTCCACCGTTCCTTGTTAAAAATTAGGAGACAAAAAGATTCTCCTATTTCTGGCGTTTCAGAAATACCAGAGGTAGTTGAGGCACCACCATTGGAGGAGTCCTCATCGTTGGACGAAATGGATTTGTGGGCCTTGGTCCCTAAAACTCCCCAAGTAGGGGGTAGGCCAGTAATGCAGGACCTGGTGTCGTCGGGTCCCTCTGCAATGCAGAGAATAGCAGAGTCTACTGAACCAATTCTCTTGGGGGCCGCTGGACAATCTGGTGTAAAGCCGGCGACCTCATTGGTTGTAGAGCCCCTGCCAGCAGATGAGCCTAATCCTGGTGCCGGTCCTGTGCGACGTACAGGGAGGGCTAACGCTGGGCAGCATCCTAACCGTTACCATCTCCCACGGGCAGTAGGTGAAGTAGTACAGCCAAGGGCTACTGTATCCAATTCTGTTTCTGCCCTGTTTAGACCTTGGAATTGAGTAGTATGGTCAGTGGTTAGAGTTGTTTTATCGTCGGGGCGACGATAAAATGGCTGGGGCAGATTGTGGCAAAGTAGGTAATCTCCCTCCCCTGGTACTTAGAAACGGCCTATCAGGGCTCAGTCATTGCTTTATAAAGGCTGTGATTAGGCTACCTGGGATGCGTCATTGTTGGCCCCGCCCATCCGGTACGTGTGCGCTTCCGCCTAACAAAGGTATGTTTGTAGCTGGTCTGGCTAATGCTGCAATGAGCTCTTGGACATCGGCTAACTATATTAATTTATTGTAGCTGGAGTCGCCTTTTTTGCAGCTTGAATAGCCCATTATTCCTGGCTTCGCTGTGGTTTTCAGGCTGTTCTTGCCACCTGGTTAGACTGATTTCATTCAAGTAATCTTCTGAGACTTGTGCTGTGAGCAACTGTATGAGGTGTGTGTAACGCTGTAGTCAATACCTGGTATGTATAGATACACATGTATATGCATTTCTTTTTAATGGACACTTGATTGTGTTTTAAATTTAACTAATGGGTTGTTTTTAGTAGGACAAAGTTTTGGGAACGTCCGCCTGTTTTCGGGTGGGGAAGATCGCCTCCTGCATAATAACAGATTAAAGACGGCTTTGCTGTTTTGCTGTTTAATTAAGTTTTGTTGTGCTCGTATCATTGTATGGTTTTTGGTTATTGTTTGTTTTCGTGACAATTGATTTTTTTTTGATTTTGTAGTGATTGTTAAAACTTTTGCTTTAAATATATATTTCTTTCCTTTTCATTTCAGTTTTCTTTAAGTGACCATTGTTCATTTTTTTACATTTTGTTGTGTGTTTTGGTAATTGTTTCAGTCAATCAGGCTTTAGATTAATTTCGTTTTGTACATTTGAGTAATTTGTGTTCTTTGTGTTTTAGGCCCCTGAGTCGGGTGGCTAGCTGTCCTAGTATCCTGGTGGTGGTGGTGTTTGGAGCACGGAGTGTGGATTGTCGTTTGTAGTCACTCACCTCACTGTGTGTGTGTGTGTGTGTGTGTGTGCTTTACGAATAGCCACTTTTGCAGCTAGCCTACCCTGCTAGGGGTAAGCCTTCGTAAAACTGTATGCCTGGTCGAATCATATCTTTGCCTGATCTTTTAAAAGGTGTATTTTCTACTTTGTGAATTTAATAAATAGTTTATACGCTAGTGCCTCTGTCTCTGCCTCCTATGGTAACGAACCTGTGTGTCTAAATTCCATCAAGTATTTAGTTCCTCTCACTTTAGAGGGGTGGCGTAGTCGGTAGTTATATCATAATTAATTAACTTCAAGTTGCCACGCCACACATAGTAAGTAGCAATATTTGTTAGTTATGTATGTTGTTTCAGGGTTAGCATCATCTGAGGTCCTGTGAGGGGTTGGCATCATTTCTTCTCAGGTGTTCTGGATCCAGACTGGAGCTTGTGAAAATCTTGTGGTAAAACAGACAGACAAATAGAGACGTAATTAGCGTAGCTGATGTTCCAACAAAGAAAAATTAATTAGTTTACCCCAAGCTAAAGAATAATAATGCACATTTGATCAGATACAATTGCTGTCAAAAATTATGAGATTGGCGAAAGAGATGTGTTTTTAATCTGGATTTAAACAAAGAGAGTGTGTCTGAACCCCGAACATTTCAAAAATTTCTCCAAATTTAATTGGAGAAAATTATTGGTCATCCAATCTTTTACATTTTTAACACACTCTGTTAGCTTTGATAATTTAGAAGTTTCATCTGGTCTTGTTGAGATATATAGTTGAGTATCATCAGCATAACAGTGGAAACTAATCCCGTTTTTTTTTTTTTTTTATAATATTACCAAGGGGCAACATGTATATTGAAAACAGAAGAGGCCGTACGTACAGTAGGACAGATCCTTGTGGCACTCCATATTTTACTAGTGATAAATGAGATGACTCCCCATTTAAATAAATATAATGCTACAGGTAACAACTCTTTCAGTAATTTAGTGGGTATAGGATCTAATAAACATGTTGTTGGTTTAGATACAGTGATAAGTTTATTTAGCTATTCCTGTCCTATAGTTGTAAAGCACTGCTGTTTATCTTTGGGTGCGATGGATGAAACTGAAGTATTAGATGCAGTAGAATCTACATTTTTTACTGTATTTCTGATATTATCTATTTTATCAGTGAAGAAATTCATAAAGTCATTACTATTGAAACTATACATTTTCATAATTGCAATGAACTGTCTGTGTCTGGAAACATTACATTCAGTTAAGTGTATTTAATTATACATGTATTTATATACAGTATACAAAGAATATCAGCCAAAATATCGGTATCTGCACTTTTTACCCGATAATATCGGTATAGGCCCCACAAATCATATATCGGTCATGCTCTATGTATGTTATTTCTGTAATAAGTACATGTTTCTTAAAAAAAAAAAAAAAAGATACAAAAATTGTATTTCTTTTTCACAAGGAGAGCCTGTCAGCTGAAGCTTACCAGACCAAGAAAGGGTTACTTTTTTGAAAATTTTGTTTTATTTATTACATTTACAGTATCTGCTCATTAAGAAGAAACAACAAAAATCACTGCTTTCAAAATTTTATACACTCAGAGGCCCTTTTCAAAGTGCAGTCTGAGTGTATGTTGAACATATCTGACAAACACTCCTTAAACTCTCATAACAATGAACATTCTGGTAAATCCATTAGCTTTATGCAGCAATAAATGTTTAGAAATATATTTTGTGCATGCATTTAATGTCTAATGATATACCATCTGAACAGTCCAACATGAACTTACATGCTGGTCTAGGCTGACTTAACCAGGTTGGTTTGGTGCTGGTCTAGCTGGTAGACCAGCGTAGCCAGGGATTTCATTTTCTGGTGAAACTGGTTGACCTGGGAAGTCATGCTTCTTTGTTGTTAAAGTCTTGGTTTAGAAGCCAATATACTAGCATTAAAAACCTACTATTTATATAAAATCTGTCTTAGTTTTAAATGAAACTTTTAACTAATGCACCTTGGACCCAGATGGTTGTAAGTTAATTGTGCATTGGATGTGTCTCGTTTGTAGTGTTTGAGACAGGGCCATACAAAGAAAGTATTATTATCAAGCATTTCAATAAGAAGTGCATTCATCCAGTGTTTTGGAAAAAAGAGAGCATACAGCGTCAACTATAAAAGTGATATGTTAAGAGTTTAAAAGTTTTACAACTGGAGGAGCTGTAAACACTTTGTGTGCAAGCTAAAAGGATGTCTGCTGAGAAAATGAATATTATCATTTAACAAAATTATCATATACTGTAGGGAAACGATATTGCAGACTAATGGAACCATTGAGTCTACAGGCTTTGAACAAAAAGCATCAGTTCTCTGCATAATCTCTCTAATATCTGTAATCAGATATTTAAAATTACTGTCTATTTAGCATGCCCAAATAAATTCATGAGGGTTTTACAAAAAAAAAAACTTCTCAAACTCTATTACAATTTGTATTCTATTGGGTTTGAAAGCACGGAAATGCGTGTCGCTGCAAACATCTGTTTTCATAAAACAGGCTGACTTCCTTTGTACAAACATGAAAGCCACAAGGCTCCACTTTCCAATGTGAGTAAATGACAAATGACATAAAGCAGATCTGTGTAATCAGAGATTTATTATCTGCTGTATAGTTGTGTACTAGAGAGTTGCAACGAGTCTCTCCAATGAATGTGTAATTCGTCATTCTCCAGGTACGTGCACCTAATGCATCTAACCAATACACGTCATAGTGATTTACACTCCACAAATCAAATGAAGACTTGGCTGCATGAGCACTCACCATGTGTTATGAGTTCTGTGAAGTGCATGAGAGAATTAAATTACGCAAAGCCCACAAAACTATAGATTAAAAGCAGCAGGCTGTTCCCATGAGTAAATCACATTGTTAAGACTTAAAAGGGGTCATGAACTGAGAAATCAAAACTCCCTTGATCTTTTGACGTGTAAGAGGTCACTACAAAAACATCCTGTAAGTTTCAGGACTCAAAACTTTCTCTTTAGTCTCCAAAGGACAGCTTGTGGAATGTCACTTTATGATGTAATAGTGTGGCTAAACGCCTGCTTCTACATCAATGGCTGTTTAGCCCCGCCCACTGATTCAAACATGCAGTGTAAATTACAAGAGGTAAACGCAGCTCCACACAGAAATCAAACTGCAGTGCCAAGTTGTGGAGAAACAGGTTTTGCAACGCAAAACATTAGGAAAGAGTTGATTAACTTTAATGAAGATCCAGATCATATCAGTAAGAACTTGCTCCTTGTTCACTTCATTTTACCACAGATTCATTTGCAAACAAGACAAAATTCAACGCAGGATTTTTGGAGAGATTGAAACTAAAAGCCCTAAAGGCAACTGCCATGTGATTGGTTGATTATATAATTGCATCAATGAGAAATATAACAGGTGTTCCTAATAATCCTTTAGGTGAGTGTATACCTATAATATTAGAATATTTTTTCAATGATTTGAAACAATTCATTCTAAGCAGTTCTGATCTTAAGATCTGTAAACATTTCCCCCCTTCCATAAGCCTACTCCTGCTCTGATTGGTCATCTGGCCAAGTCTGTTGTGATTGGTCTTCCCATACACAGTGCATGTCGGAAACATAATATTTTTTTTGCTCCGGAGGGTTAATTGTAAACAAAGATGCAATTAGATTACAAAAATGGCTTTATTAATTCGACCCAGGCTTTTATTAAACCTTATTTATTCGAGCCAGAGTCTGATGACATTGCAGATGCAGTCGCTCAACAAGAAACTCCATCGCAACACGACTTGATCATAAATTTGTATATGGTAGTTTAGGTGATGTAACGACAGTTTTATTGCAGTCATTATTATTATTATTATTTACTTATTTGAGATGCACATGTGGGTACTGTGTTAGGATGCCCAGTGAGGCTGAAAAAAAAAAACTGCGTCTTCTCCACATGATGTAAACACACTAACTAACTAGCAAAAGTGTTTGTGACGTACATAGGTAACAGGCAGAAGATTCAAAAATATGATGACTCGTTAATGTGGTTCAGAGACGACTCTTTCTTTTGAGAGACAATATCTTTATTTATCATGCACTTGTGATAAACAACTTTGCAAACTGTTTACACTGAAGGATAGCTACGTTACAAACTGCAAAAAACATCTTAATTTTCAAAAAACCATATGACCTGCTCTTTAAAAAGTGTTTAGCCCTTAATTTGTACCCTATTAGAAAGTGCCTTCAGTACCTCTGCTCATTTAAAGTCCATTTCACATTGTAACTGAATTGAACTCAAAACTGAATCAAAGTTAAAAATCTCTTGAGAAGGACAATACTTTAAAGTATATGAAAAGCTTTCCCAGTTCCTGTCCAATCCATCAGCATCATACACACTTCTGAATCCCTTCCCTAAAGCAGAAGCCAAAGTAAATAGTGATTTACAACCATGATTCATCGACGCAGCCTCATTAATTAACAAACAAGGAGATCTGGTCTGGTCAAGGGCTTGATCAACAGCACATATTTGACGTTATATTAATACACTGCTGCAAAAGTAATCAGACAAAGATGAATCTTTTGGCAGTGGCTTAATATCCCTAACAAACTAGAACTCTGCTTCTTTATAAACAATAAAGCTTGTAAATGTAAAAATATAACTGTAAAATATTAATGCACTGGGCATGAAGAAGCAGTCTATTTAACTACAGACACTTAAAAACAGCAACTTCCATCATCTCAATCAGTACTTGTAATAAGAGTAAAATATAATATTGGCACCGAGCATTAACTCCCACAATCATTTGATCATTCTACCCACTATTTTTTATAGTTTTAAAAGCTGTTTGAGTGCATTGTTTAATGCTGGATTCCTGCAGAGCCAAATTTACGTCTTAAACTATTTTTGTCAAAATCAGCTGAGAGCACATCTAGTTTCTTTTGGCTTTAGATAAAATGCTTCAGGCACTATAACAGACAAGATTGATTATAGCAATTAAAACGTTGTGGATAAATAGTTAATTCTGACATTTAGAACATTTTTATTCCATAAACAAATGACTTGATCTGTTTAGAGGCACATTATCATTGTGCGTCTGACATCATCATATTTACAAAGTGTCATTTTGCACTTGAAATGCTGATAATATCTGATTAATGTAACCTGAATGTTTTAGAATGAGCCAAGTTAATGCAACAAAACATTGTACAATTCATACAATCCCATATCTTAATCCAATATATATATATATATATTTTTCATTTTTCTGGTTTTGTGTCAAAGCAAAGGAAATCTGCGTGCGAACAGAGAGATTTGCGCTCGTGCATTAATTTAATGTGCTTTCGCGTTATATTTATGTGCTCTTGCTGCTGACCGCATACACATACTGTATACACACTGCATACACCTGAGACACCGCTACAATTAATGAGCTCTATGAACTATGCATGGCAAAAAAGAAAAAAAAAAGTCCCTGGACACGGGATTTATTTATATATATATATATATATATATATATATATATATATATATATATATATATATATATATATTTTTTTTTTTTTGCCATAAGTCTATACATTTTGTTACATCTTTACTATAGTGATAATTTCAGACTTATGTCTGTTCTAGAGATATTAAAACTTTTTGATAAAGCTCTATCAAGAATCTTTTGGAAATATGTTTCAAATTATTCCTGAATGCATTTATGACTGTAAAAGCATATCGGTATGTCACAATCGCAAAAGTGATCAAAGAAATCTCGATAGGTTTTTTTTTTTTTTTTTTTCATATCACACAGCCCTAGTTTATTCAATAAATACAATTAGCAATCTAGCTTCTGAGTACTAAGTTATTAACCCAACAATAGCGGGGTCAGTTAATTTTTTTTTGCAGTGGGCCTCGCAAACATATGTGTTTGGTTGTGTGGGCCGCGAGTTGAAAAAGGTTGGGAACCACTGATCTAAGCATTTTTAAATCAAGATAAATGTGAGATGCAAAATATGATCACAATTAAGTTGTTTTGGCTTAAAACAAGAACAAAATTGTTTACCCTTTTCAGAAAGCAAGAACATTTTGCTTCTCAAATAAATATATTTATATTTTAAGGGATAGTTCACCCAAAAAATGAACATTTGTTGTTTATCTGCTTACCACCAGAGCATCCAAGATATAGGTTACTCTGTTTCTTCTGTAGAACACAAACCAAGATTTTTAGTTCAAACCAATGCAGTTTATCAGTTTTATAATGTAAAAGGCTATAGGAATCACGGCTAAAACATACAATAAAACAAACAAAAAAACATACACAAACAAAACCAAATTAAACTTGTGACGATACATTGATGTATAAAGACACATAACGATCTGTCTGTGCAAGAAATTGAACAGTATTTATATAATTTTTTACCTCTGATTCATGTAATGTCCGAACTGTTAGAACTCTACTGAGCTCGTTCTCAACAGCAGGCACAAGGCATCTTCTTCTTCTTCTTGCTATCTATCACCACCCATCTATCAAGTGGACCACCGACACTCCTAATTGAGATTGTAGATAGAGTGTCAATGGTCCACTTGAGAAATAGGTGTTGGTAATAAACGTATAAGTCTGTGATCCGCCGTAAAGCAAGAAGAAGAAGATGCCTCACGTGCCTGCTGCTGAGAACACGCTCAGGACAGTGTTAACAGTTCAGACATTACTTGAATCAGAGGTAAAAAATGATATAAATAATGTTCAGTTTCTTGCACAGACCAATCGTTTTGTGTCTTTACACATCAATGTATCGTCACAAGTCGCAGGGTTTAATTTGGTTTTGTTTGTGTATGTTTTTAGTTTTTATTGTATTGTACTGTATGTATTAGCCATGATTCCCATCCACTTACATTATAAGTAAGCTTTAAAGTTAAAAATCTCTGTTTGTGTTCTAATGAAAAAACAAAATCACCTATATATTGGATACTCTTGGGGTTTTTTCTTTTTTTTTTTTTTTGGATGTACTATATTCTTTTAAGACTGACTTGAGTTTAGGAAAACAAGACAAAAATACTAAGAAAGCAATTTTTACAGTACAAAACAACTGTATTCACAATGTCTTTGAGATTAATCAATAGATGTACAACTGTTTGTGAGCCTGAAGCCCCCTGACTGTCCAATAACAAACATTTGTCATGCTCTGGCTTCATCTGTCAGAAAATACATTTCAAGTACTGTACCTGTCAAAATTTCAATCATTCTTATCGTAATATTACTTAATTTGTCCAATTTGTTTATTAATTATCTCCAGCAATAGCAGAGTGGCTGCTGATTGGTTTGGTTGCAGTCTAGTCACACAGTGTTATTGTTACATGGATCGAATCTTGAATCTGATATCAAGTGATGTGAAACTGCCCTGTTAGCTGTGAATCTGATATCATCAGAATAACATCACTAAAGAATATAGACCACTTAACTATGATTTTCTTCAAACTCAGAGTAAATAAAATGTGCTTTTGTCCTAATCTATTTTTCAACCCTCTGTACAAAAGCAAGTTCTGGCCTTATCTGTTGTATTCTTTAATGTTGTGTTGATGCATTTCATTTTGAAACAGGAAATTGGGTGGAATACCCCCTTTTTAAAACAGCCAATAATATTTTAGTTTCCACAGTCTAGGAATTGTATTGGATAAAACTTCCCTTTAATGTGTCTAATGATCCTCTGCAGTGAATGGGTGCCGTCAGAATGAGAGTCCAATCAGTTTTCAGTTATCTACAAGTAACCCAATACATCTTTAAGACCTTTTAGCTTAAAATTTTCAGTTCTCGCCAAAATACCTGCCTTAACCTACATGTTTTTACTTGTGAACAATGCTTGGTCTGTGCATATTTCGATGACTTTGTCAGTGGAGAAAGCAATATTAGAGTATTAGTGGCCAGAAGCAACGGTAATGAAGGATTAATTTTTCTCCAAGCACACAGCTTTTCACTTTACAAGACATTCATTGAAAACTGGAGTGGTGTGGATTATTTATGGATTATTGTGATGTTTTTTTCAGCTGTTTGGACTCTCATTCTGACGGCACCCATTCACTGCAGAGGATCCACTGGTGAGTAAATCTGAAGAAACAAACTCATCTACCTTTTGGATGGCTTTTGGATGAGTATATTTTTCATCAAATTTTTATTTTTGGCTAACCTATCGCTTTAATTACTCAACTTGTACCTTACTAGCATATATAAACGTTCTCAGGGTTATTAGAAAAGCATCAACAGTGCAACAGTGTTTTTGTGTTATTAGGTCTTTAAAATAGCATCGCTGAATACCTTATTTTGAATGGCAGTGCTTCTAAAACTAGTTACCGTGTGCCTTTATTGCAGGTAACAATCAATCAATAATGCCTAAAATTGTCAAATTGAGATTAAAACAAGTTTCCAACAGAAAGGCTGACATGATCAGACGTGCACTGGTTCAGTAGATGAGGAACAGATTGTGTTGTAATTCACTCTCTAAACCTTAATCACCTCTCCATTTACTAAAGCCCTCTTCTTTTCCATATGCTTTATTAGAGACTCACGTGAATAATACCCCATGATTTATGTATTTATCATTTTAAACAAGTAATTATCTTCCGCTTCGGTTGTCTCTGCTTCGTGAACAGTAAATTACCCTGCAATTATACGTTGCATAAGTAGCCCTGGTTGCTTTTTTAAGAGAATGTGATTTTGTTTGAACCCCATCTGCCCGTGTCCACCTCTCCTCTGATATCTCCCTCTCTGAATGTAAGTGAATATATATATATATATATATATATATATATATATATATATATATATATATATATATATATATATATATATATATATATATTTATATATATATATATATATATATATATATATATATATATATATATATATATATATATTAAATAAATAAAAAATCAAGGTTGAAACTCTTTGTTATTGTCCATTTTTTAGGGCGACAGTAATCAGGCACTTGAATGCAAAGAATGCAAAGAATTACGTGAGTTACGTTTGGCTGTCAACCTTGTGGGGAAATAGACAGTGTAAACAATTTCTGTGAATGCTTCTTAATATAAGGCCTTGACAAAAGACTTTAACTCATCAATGAGGACTCTGTGTCTCTGACGTTTTTCAAAGCTCAAGGTGACATTCCCTCAAAACCAAAGACAAAACACGTGTTAACAAGCACAAAATTCATTGCATAACTCATAACCTTGCCATAAATATTCAATCGAACATTTAGGAATAACATTCCAGAAAGACAAGTAAATGATATTTGGAAGGTCATCATTTACTCACTCTCATCCTTGGCAAATCTGCGTGACTTTTTCTATGGAACACGACCGAAGGAGCTTTGCATACAGTGACCACTTATGCATTTGGTTGGTGCTTTAGCCCAAAGTTACTTAGATTGCCAGCTGCTCATTTTATCAGTTCATTCATTCCACTGGAATCAAACTCATGAGTTTTGCCATTACTACAGCTATAGAAATCTCTCTGTTCAAGCTGTCTTGCTCATGCCATGTCAATAATATTTCACAATTTACTGCAGTATATTTGTCAAATAAATCATTTTAGCCTATTTTAGACTTCAACTGACTCCGAAATGTACATATATATCATTCTATATATTTTTACTTCAAAATATATCAAATATTATATTAAACATTCTATATCTAATTTGCCATATTTCTGTAATGATTTCATTAATAAGTGTTTGGTCACAAAAAGGAGGTATTGCAAAAACTACATTTTGTTCTTTCCCTCGTTATTCCCATCCTTCTAAATTATTAATATATTGATTTGAATGTCATGCACAGTCTTAGTGAAAGGCAGTTATTGAGTAGATGAAGCAACATCTTGGAGTTTGGAAGTAACTGCAGTTCACACCTAATTTGCACTGACAGGTTTCAGGTTTCATCACTAAGCATGTCCAGACGTATTTATATCCAACCCCCCAAACAATAAAAGAAATCAATGCTTTCAACATCACAGAAAGGAGGCGGTCAGATCTTGACGTTCAGTCCAATTATTGTGTCATAGTGACACAAAGAACCGTAAACAAGATATCAGACGAGATCCTGCTGTCTGTTATTCTCTAGAGCTGCTGCGAACATTAGAAGATGCTCATTTTCACCTGCAGCTGAAAGACAGGTGCCCTGCCGTGACTCCACAGTGGGACAAAAGCACAAGGAGACTGAACATGTCTCTGATGGTTCTTCACGGCGAGGATAATTGGTGCTGGTTGGCGTTCACCCTCCACTGATGGCCACCCCCTGTGACGCATGTACGAACCAGCCCACTGCAGCCAGAGCATGTGAGAGATGCGTAACGTCCCCTCCTACACGCCACGCCCCCACTGAGTCCACACACACACACACACATACACACACACACACTGGTATTCCTATCATAATGGGGACATGCCATAGGCGTAATGCTTTTTAAGCTGTACAGGCTGTATCATCTATCCCCTTACCGTAAACCTACCACTCACAGAAAACTACAAGCATTATTAGATTTTCAAAAAACTTTATTCTGTATGATTTATAATCTTGTTTCCTCATGAGGACCCATAAATGTCCCCACAAGGTCAAAATTTCCTGGTATTACTCTAATTGTGGAGACGTTTGGTCCCCACAATGTGGTGAACACCAGGTACACACGCACAAACACACACACACACACACACATTTCTTACACAAAGCTCACTGTGGCTGGGGCTGATTGATGGTGTTCTGGTGCAGGACAATAGTCCCCCACTGCATTAGAAGAAAGAGACTTCATTTGGTCACGCGTCCCTTCAGTCTGGGAAAGGGACAATGACATCATATTAAATACTCCACGGCGGGCCTTATCAATCACACTTTTCAAATTAAAGATGTCAAATTGAATTTGATTCATGGAAGCAAATCAGAAGTGCAGCCAGGCAGGACGGTTTACTTCTGCTAAGGTTACAGCTGGAGTCATATCAAATTACAAAAAATGCATTGGAGCTGAAAGAGTTAATTTTTGACTGGATATATATATGTATGTATGTACGTATATATGTATGCATATATTTATATACGTATATATATATATATATATATATATATATATATATATATATATATATATATACACACACACACACACACACACACACACACACAGTATAAAAATCTCAAAGTCATGTGGATCAAACTTGCATGCAGAAAAGCTCGCATAAACAGGAAATGACATCATAGGGGGACTCCAGCAGACTCTCATTATTATGAAAAAGAAGGAATTCCCTTGTAAAAAAAAAAAAAAAAGTGTGCTTAATTGTACAGAACATGCATTTGTAGTTTTCTTAAAATATTAAAAGTATATAAAAACTGTACTTGGAGATTTTACAATATCAATGAAATTAATGTACATTTTTTTATTTTTAAATCATTGTGTTTTAATAAGCTGTTGTTGTGCTTTAAATAAGTACACTTATTTCAGTGTGTTGACTAACATACTATAGCACAAAGTACTTGGTTATAATTTAACCAATCAACTGTAACATGTAAAGCTCATATATTTATAATTACACTATATTATATTATAATTTTTCAGACATTTAAACACATGACATGCAAGTACATTAAAATTATATGATTGTGAAATTACATATAAAGATGTATTTAAGTCCTACTTAAATGGTTAAAAAAAGCACTCTAGAGTTCAGCTAACTGTATAAAATGTACATAATAACTGGCTGAAAAAATATGCTTAAAACTTAATATGTAAATAATGATTTAGGTATGTCTACTCACATGTATTCTTAGTGTAAGGAAAAAAATATGTCACGTTTTACCACATGGTTAAACAACATGACTGTTTATGGGTTATTAAATTGAAATATTTAAAAAATAGCATTCATTTTTTTTAAACAGTGTAACAAGTTATGAATACAAAGAAACATTAAACATATTTTCAACTAGATTTGTAAAAGTTTTGTCTTTGACCCGTGGAGTGATCAAAACAGCAAAGGCAAATCCTCTACTACAAAAGCATTTGTGAGGCTCCATTAGCACAGCGGCTCATCGTCACTGTGTTCCAGTCAGGGAGTAATAAACATGGTTTAGGGTGACTGAAAGCCCTGCCAAACCCCCTCCCATTACACTTGGCAGGGTCGGTCCCATTCAGACCGCATCGGGATTGCAGCGTAAGTGTACTACCTTAATTAAAGTCTCTCTAAATGGGAGTGTCTCTTCAGCTGAATGGAAATAGGAAATTCAATAGAGCATCCAGAGGACATGAAAAATAAGAGGGAAGTTAGCTGGCAATTGACAGGACAGGACTCATCTTTTCTGGTGGGGAGACCGGATGGAGTCACATTTGCCTGATTGCTGTATTTCCATTGAATGCTAAGCAGTTGGGACTTTGCTTGAGCATCATAAGTGCTCAATAATGCTTATTTTATGCAGGAAAAACACTTGTATTTCTTGTAGTTCTTTATTAACAGGATGTTTATCTACCACAGAGAATATATTACTTGAATGAGGTCAAGAGAAAATGTAGATTTTTTTTTTTTTACAGTTTATCTTCTGCCAGGCAAACAAGTTGCATGGATGATTGCTTAGAAATAAACTACAGCAAGACAAAGATGAATTAAATCAAAACAAAAATCCTCTAGATGAGCTTGAGTCAATATGGTTAAACTAGGCAAGGAAAAATGACTCATGAAGGACATTATTAGCATGTTAGTTCTCCAAACCAGACTAATCTGGAAATATTGTATTGGGTTTGAAAATATGCAGAAATTAATTACAAGGGCAAATACGTCCACTATAGTCAGGAGATACTGAAGAAGTTATTATAAAGAACATGCATAAAAATACCAAGAAATAAAGGAATGACTGTGTATGCCTCTTGGGTTTAACTGTTCAACTGTGCTAGGAATATATGGAAACAAAAAGAGCATATTTACATTATAATTGCTTTACTGCTCAATTGCTCACTTCATATATTGCACAAGATTTTGTATCAGCCATAGATAGAGATGACTATATCTACTGTGGATCCTCTCCAGTCTTCTGGATGGAAAGGACCAAGGCATATATATCAAGTGTTTGGGAACTGAAATATCATAAGACTTCAGTTTCAAATAGTATGGAAAATGTTTAGCCCCTCATAGAATAAGGCCGGGAAAAAGGAACAGTATGTCTAAGGCAGAAAGGAATAAGTTATGATGATGGTTCTCTAAGTTCATCTAAGTAAAAGCAAATTCACATTTTGATGCAATTTCTTTAATTCTTGACCACTGACCTCAAAAATATTTCATTCTGAGAACTCTGAGGTTTGCTTTAAAGGAACAAAACAACTATGAACAGAACTTGACCTGCTGCAGATCATAAAGCTTAGTGATAAACGCAGGTCTGAAGACTTGATCTTACAGGGTGAAGCATTTCTTCATCCTCTATTCATTCTATTCAGCGCTTTACTCCTACTGTACGACAACAGAACACAAGACTGAATCAATGACCGATTACGAGAGCTTCACTTCAACAGAAAACAAACTGACCTCCCACACACTGACAACCTGCACGCTCCTGCAATAACGCTTGGACAAACAGATATTTGATAATAAAACCTTCTGTGTTGAGGCCTGTAAATGTTATAACAAAAAATTAAATTAACTTGTAAAATACAAATGTAATCAATGTTTAATTAAATATTGGTCTATGCCTATACAATGGACCTTATCTTTTAAGTTTTTTTGTGAAATATTTGGAGCCATTTTGTACTTTGAAAGGGGATTTTTTTTTATGATGGCTCTGCATTGCTAAAACTACATGCACTACAGTATATAGATTGTGTTTATAAAAAGAAATAAATGGTGCCTCTTATTCTGCTTTAACAACATAAGCAGAATAATTGAACCTACAATTGCTCAAACAAAAATGAGGTATACTTGTGCTCTTGTAGGGTGAACACTGACCATTAGTACTATTATTTTCTTCAGGACTCTCTAACTTTGATGTCAGATAGAAGTCTGACTTCTAATGCAGTTTGGAGTAAAACTAGAAGCATGTTTTTGGAAACAAGAAAATTGCATGTCCAAGCCAATGTCATGGTAATTTGTAACTACTTGATGTTTTGGCAAATTGGTGCTTTATTCGTACAATCTTATGTGCACATTTTTATGTTTTCCCATTAAATCAGTTTGTCATGTCCTCAGAATGAGACGGATTCATGCACAGATTCATTGAGTCTCTGGTAAATGTTGGTATTAAGATCTATAAATATAAGGTAATGCATCCATCTCATTTTCTCTCTTCCATTCATCATCTATATTTTTTCTTGCAAAAACACTTCTTCTTAATTCACTCTTCTCTTGTACCATCTGTGAGAGTGTTTGAGAGTTCATGTTTCTGAATAAACAAATTCAATATTAAATTGGCATTGTGAGCAAGAGTTCAGTTTCTCTGTAAACACGGGAGAACCATCCACCCACTGTAGGCTACACTAAAAACACAGAAAATATAACTGATTGAGATCTTTCTTTCTTTTTCGACCCAGAAAGTCACACTAAATTCTGTCAGTGTAATGTAATATAATCCAGCCCATTATAAAAAATATGTTTTAGCAATAAAACCACACATTTAAAGCAATAGTTTACCCAAAAATGTATATTTCCTGAATATTTACTCACTCTCAGGTCATCCAAGACAAGTTTGTTGCTTTGTCAGAAAAGATTTGGAGAAATGTATCATTACATCACTTGCTCACCAGTGGATCCTCTGCAGTGAATGGGTGCCATCAGAATGAGAGCCCAAACAGCTGATAAAAACATCACAATAATCCACAAGTAATCCATTCACTCAGTTAACTCAGTTATCTCTTGTGTGGTGTGGATTTCTTGTGAATAACTGTGATGTTTTTATCAGCTGTTTGGGCTCTCATTCTGACGGCACCCATTCACTGCAGAGGATACACTGGTGAGCAAGTGATGAAATTATACATTTCTCCAAATCTGTTACGATAAAGCAACAAACTTGTCTTTGATTACTTGTTTTGTTTTTTTGTTTTTTGGGTGAACTATTCTTTTAAGGCACATTTTTAGGTTACCTGACCGAGTAATACAGTGTGGGCTACGTATTTTATCTGGATTTGTTTTCCAAATTGCAGTTGGGCAATTTTAGCAGGAAATAACATTTGCATACTATATTAACACATGATTAAATAAAGAGACATCATTGTCGCTGATAAAGGCACTTGAGGTATGAAGTGCTTTTTGGGCTGTTTAGTCTCTCTGTGCGCTGAGACAAGAGTCCTTTCTCATGGAAATCATCCGTGTCTCCACTTCCTCCGTGGGTCATCCACCTCCATGTCCTATCCATGCTTTTCATCAAAAACACAAATTTAACCCTGACTACACAGCCTCCATTGGAGACTCATTGGTTAAAAAATGGCACACAAGCTTTGTGGGATATGCGAAACACAAGCCTACTCTTAAAAAATAAAGGTCCTGATTGAAACCAAAAGGGTTTTTAGTAATGCCACATGACAACGTTTTTAAAGTTCTTTAGGTTTTTAGGTGAGTTTTGATCTTCTGAGGAACTCAGAATGTAATCAAGAACATTTTTTTTATTTCAAAAGAGTCAAAAAGTGGGTAGCCTACTTTAAAAAAATAAAGCTTCATTTTTTTATCTACAATGTAATGCTTTTATAACAAGAGATATTGATATGGAGAACCCCAAATATACTGGATCTGCCATGCCTCTTGTTAAATTCCTCTCATATGTACATTTCCGAGACCTTACTGGAGTTGCTCACCTCACTTTGACGCAAACGAGTCATCTGCATTCATGTTTGCTCGCATGTAGACGGAACTTCGTAAAGCCTGCGTGGAATGAGCCAATCATAACGTCACCTGTCCACAGTCTGCACACTGATCAGCGCACCTCCATAAAGTCACGGACTGCCCAAACAGCGACCATCTCAACTTTAGAGACTTCCTCTAGCAATGAGAGCAAAATATTAAAGAGGAGTGCTATTCGTCATTGTGCCTTTTAAAGCAATCTGACTAATACATTAATTTGTTTTATCGATTTTAAGCGTCGGAAGGAACCTGTCGCCTCCCTGTAGCTTCGCTATAAAGCCGCGAGCGCGAGTCAGTGCTGTCACGGAAGACGCAGAGAAGAAGTGTGTTTATACGCGGAGGAACACCTACTACATACTCTACCTTTAGCTTGCGTTTCTTACTTTAAAGTGTTTTGGGAAAAGAAAAGGAACGTTACTGGGTGCAACATGAAATTTATTTTACCTTCTGTAGTGATTTTCTTTGTTTTGTGCCAAGTTTTTGGAGAAGAATCGGGTCCAAAAGAAGACCTTGATTACTGGACAGGCAGCAATCAGATACAGGTGAGAATTACTTCTTCTGCTATTATCTAAACATGCCTTTCAGACCAAATGAAATCGATTTGAACTAATTTTAGTTAGTTTTTAGTAACTTCCACAATTATATATATATATATATATATATATATATATATATATATATATATATATATATATATATATATATATATATATATTCGTGATAATGTCAGTTATAGCCTATTTCATTTAAAGTTAATTATATTTAATTATGCTACTTTTCATTATTATGTCTCAGCTTCATAGAGTAGTAACATAAAGAAAAGTAACAGCTGACAAAAAAGTGCAAATTCCATTGTAATCTCTAATTAAATTCTGGGTAATCAACAGTCTATTGTTATTAAGTGATTGGATTGTATATCGTTATTATCGATTTGGTTGGATCGATTATTATTATTTGTTTAATGGAAGATTAATAAATTGTATTTGGTCGTCATCAATACTAAATAGGTGGTTATCTATTTAGTATTGAGGACGACCAAATGCAATTAAATAATCGACCATTAAAAACAATAATAATATTAATAATAATAAGTAAAATATGGGGAATACCATATATTCATAGCAGTAACAGTACTAATTAAAGTATCATATGTGCAACATGATTAATGTTTTAATTATATTCACTGGGTAATGAGTCAGGACTCATGCACAATAAGCACAGGTCGCTGTCCAGTGCTGAATCAGTCAGTGCTCTTTCACTGCTTGTTTGAATGGAGCGCACGTTTCCCATTTGACATTGCGGATTGGAAGACAGCCAAACACTTAATGTCTTTCATGCTTTTTGTGTCCATAAACCACATCTTTGCCAATACTGTACCTTGTAGAGTATTTATGTGCTCAAAAAAGGTGTCAAAAATTTTTGTGAATTTTGTATTGGGATGATTGGAGAGTTATAAAATACTGTCATGCCAGTGATCTTCTACAGTGAGTGGCATCTTTCTGCTGGGGCTCTGTCATTCACTAATCAAATCATCTATTGTAGGATGAGTGGCTTCAGGCGGATCCCTTCAGAGAGATACTGAGACGTATGACGAGGAAACCCCGGCCTCATCAGTTCATTGGTCTGATGGGCAAACGGTCCCCCGGTAAGACCACACTCCTATATCTCATCTAATTTGCCACTTATGCATGTTATAAATGTTCAGATCAGATTTTGAGAAGTTTTACCTAGAACACAGCAGATTATAAAAATGCTTTTGACCTATAACTTACATCTCTTTCATTCTTCCACCCCCACAGCAAATGCACAGATTACACGAAAAAGTAAGTGATCTCCACAAGAACACTACTGCATACAATGCATATATTATTTTTGAAACACTTAAATTTGCATAAAAGCAATGATACTCTTCAAGAGAGATTTACATATTCAATTACATAGACATCTCCAGGGATGTTTCCTCACAAAGAAAAAAAGAAAAAAATCTTGAACTTTGCAGGTTTTTCACAGGCTCAGTCACACATTCACAGCGTATTAAATATATAATCTTAAAGTTATAGAGGCACATGATTTTTCTTTCTGCAAAAACTCACAGATCCTCAAGATCTACATTTTCACAGTAAAATAAAAATAAAAAAAATTGTAAAGACAAAATCAGTTCAACTACACTCTAGACTTCAACAGCATGGCATATATGTATATACATAACATTTTAGCATAATATTTTTCCCTTTATTGTCTTCTAGGGCATAAAATCAATTCTTTTGTGGGGCTGATGGGTAAAAGAAGCCAAGAGGAGCCAGGTATGAACTGCAAAAGCTCTCTTTTAGGTTTAGCAGATAAATCAATTTAATAATAATAATAATCAGTAGTGATTTTAAAAATTGAGATATGATCTGTTTTTAATAGCCTACTGGCCTTCTCTCTTCACAGAATCGTATGAATGGGGAACAGTACAGTTGTACGACAAAAGGCGTTAAAATGGATCATCGTCACATCCGCTTCCTAAAGGATCATTTCATTCTCTGATAGCCATTGATTTTTATTTTTTATTCAGGTCAGAAATAATAATAATAAAGTCTTATTTTAGATTGTTTTAATATGGCCGAGTCGCACCTGTGTCAGTTTATTTACGTCATTTAGAAAGGATCAGACACTTTAATACTGTCCAGCTGTGATCAAACGTGTTTCTGTCACAACATGTGGAGCATTAAAGCAAAGCGGTGTCCTTTCCAAGGTTCTCAGAGATTTGTTCTGACAGTGTCAATACATAGTGCCTCATAGTGTTTTCACCATGACTGATGATGTTGTATAAAAGCGCCAGTCCGGGTGTGGTGTCCTGTCACTGCTACAAGCAAAGGTTTTGCTAACTTGATATCTCTGTGTGATTGTAGCTGAATATTAAAAATATTTTCTTTATTGGTGGAACTTTTAATTCCTTGTTGTATCGTT
Organism: Carassius auratus; assembly: GCF_003368295.1. Lineage (NCBI taxonomy): Eukaryota > Metazoa > Chordata > Actinopteri > Cypriniformes > Cyprinidae > Carassius > Carassius auratus. Next base: position 1,339,827 of record NW_020527496.1, on the reverse strand, counting down.
GAATGAATGGTGAATGGAGCTCTCACAGTCACGCACTCGCGCCACCTACAGGCCATTTGGAGTATTTCAACCAGCAACAAGTGTCCTTATGAAAGCAGGCTTATTGAAACGAATGAATAAAACACACATCACAACTGCTGCTTTGATGAAAGGCTTTATCAATACAATGACCAGACCTTTTTTTGTTAATGCAACCGCTTCAGCCTTTGTTGCACATTAAACCCAACTGAACTGAAAACGCCTTAAACCGTTCAGTACAGGAAGTTACAGTTTCTTTAAACATTCGAACTACAATACATACTATACTTACTATAATTCATTTTTTTAAGTCAGTTTAAACTTGATGGTGCACCAAATAAAATATAAAGTAGAAAAAAAAATCCAATAAATTAATTTTGTAACCAATTTTAGTATCATATCTTATCAAAGCTAAATGGTGAACAGTTCTTTAACCAGTGCCATTCATTCAACTCTGATGCCGATTCTCTGAAAAAAATAAAACATACTAATTTTATATATATAAATATAACTTCTTAAAAGCATTTCAACTACCCAGCCAATTACTAACATCAATTAGCTGACTATAGACACAAAAGTACAGTCATTAAAGCGTCAATCCCACTGAAGGAAGCTGGGATAAATGCATAGTTAAAGAACAGAAAGATAGTAGTTCAGAGGCTGTAAAATTTGACCCTACAACATTTCAGTATCCAGTCCAGAATATCACAAAAACATAGTAACTTAAATTCATTACTGGACCCAAAAATACATATACACTACCATTCATAAGTTTGTGGTCAAATAAGATTATTTTCTTTTTTAATTAAACAAAGTAACGACTTCGACATTGTCACTTTTCACATTTCAAATAAATGCTGTTCTTTTGAACAATCTACTCGTCAAAGATATGAATCAGCATATTAGAGTGATTTCTGAAGGATCATGTGACACTGGTGTAATAAGGCTTCAGCTTTACATCACGGGAACATTTTTAGATATAATATATATATTAAAAAAAACACATCCTTTGAAAGGTAGTGTATATATTACTTGTTACTAATGTAAGAGACTTTCTGTACCTTTGGCTTGAATTTCTTTTGTTTAATTAATATTAAGTTATCAGTTTAACTGAAGTAACAAAACTATTTTAGAAGAAACAATGGTTACTGTGCCATTTTTTAAGGGATTCCTTCAAACCAACAAACTACACTAACACACTTGTTTTGGTTTGCTTAGTTATACATTTAAGCTCCATAAAAAGAAGAAGAAGAAAAAAAGAATATATGAGTGTAATGGAGGCCTTAATTTATATCTTGGAAAGTATTGCATGAGCTGGAGATATGGTTTCACTCCAATCTTTAAAGAGCTTTCCTAAAATAGACTCAATTCTCTTTAGGAAAGACAAAAAAAATAAAAAATTAATAATCTTTAGTAAACTGCACAGAGAAAGGTGTGGCAAAAGTTCTATTCTGGTAATATGTGAACTGGCACACATGTATGCAGTAGTGAATGTATGGTCTAGGCAAGGTCTGAAGCTGGATGTGGTCTGGTTAATGTGATAACTGCTCTTTATCTGGCTTGTAAATGGACAGGGTTCTGGCCGAGGGGTCCGTGGCCTTGATCCAGCGGGGCATCCAGTAATGTGGGATCCACTCCCAGCGGCCGGGGTAATGCTTCTCGAAGATCTGCCTTATGAAGTAGCCCTCTTTGGTTGTGGGAGTTTTCTTAGGGAACAGCGTCTTAGCCGCCTCCAACTGAGAGTCATTCACCTGAAAGAGAAAAGAAAAATTAAACTAAGACGAGATGACAGGGAAGAGGCTTTAAATCACTGTGTCATGTGCAAAAGAGCAGTACCACAGACTCGACGTGCTCCTGCAGACTGGTGTACCAGGATTTCTTCATGGAGGTCATCCCGTCACTGAAGGCCTCCTTCCTCCTCCAGAGAATCTCATCTGGGATGAGGTTCAACCCTTTAAACGATTCCCTCAAGAGATGCTTCTCCACACCATCCTGCTCCAATCAAAAGTTATTCAGTCTGGTTACAAAACCACTCATTTTGAAAAAGAACACAAAAATACAAGCTACACCAATAACTACTGCTTATATTAATTTCTACAGTATAATGCCTACTGCATCATATCTGATAAACACATTTCACATAAGGCCTCCATGTAATTAAAGCAACTGCACCAAATTGCATATTTTGCTCAGTTTGGGCCACTGAATTAAAAGTTGTTGTTTTTTTCCTGAGTATGAACTCTATATTCTCACTACATCATACTTTGATCCACAAAAGCCTGAGGCATCACAGAGAGATCCCAAGAGGGAACAAGGTGTGATCTGGGAGGATTTAAATCTCCTCTAGCCTCTCAGGATCCTGGCGGTCAGGTCATGTTCCCCAAGGATCTTCCATCCACTGCACTGTGATGCGCCGCAATGGTAGAGACTTTCAAAGGGGAGGGTGACAGCCTACGCTTCATCTTTTCCTGCTGGAAGGAACCCAGGTCAGGTGGGCTAATACGGTACAAACAGGACCTGCTCTTCATCCTCCCTGATCTTACGCAGGGTCTGTTCAATGAGGTGAGCTGGGGAGAAGGCGTAACTGTGATAAAAATGTGATATGGATTGAGGATTTTGACATTCGTCCATTTCTTTAAAAAACAGGATATTTAAATTATACATTAAATGTTTTGTGGTTATTATTTATGTATGTAGGTAGGTATTTATTGATGCTATTGATTAATACATTAATACATTAATGCATACATTAATACATTAATGATTTATATTTTTGTATTTTGCATAGTTTTATGTTTGGTTTTATGTATATTGTTTTTTTATTTTATTTTTTCTTTGTCTTTCTCCTTGTTTAACATGTTATTGTTGTGATATTATCATGATAATGTTGTAGGGTCATGTGACCCTTGAATTACTTGAGGTAGGCCTATAAAGATTGTAACACTGTAAATCAGTGTTGTTCATTTGATTGATGAAGAGCCTGCGTGCCCCAAACCTCAAATACGCTTTGCGATAGTTTTTAAACAATACATGTTTGATATCTTTGGAGCTTTGGTGTTGACTTTACATTCAAATACTTTTCTGCTTGTTTTTTGGTCAAGCACCCAGTTTAGATTGATGTGTATGCTTTTGCCTGTTTTTTAAATATATATGTTGTGCTGTCATGTTGACCGAGCCAGCCCCATACCAAGAAAAAAGATGCTCTGCAGAAAGGAGACTAGGATGCTCTTCTACCAAAGTGGGGACAGGGCACCCTCTGCAGCTTCTGTAAAGATGCGGGGAGATAGGGGATAGCCCCTATCGACTTGACCCTCAAAATAAAATCAAAGAAAGTCTTTCAGGTTGATCTCTGCAAACCAATGACTGTTCCATGTTTTGGGGAGCTCTTCTTGAACCTCAGGAAAAAAGGGCATTGGACCAGAGCATGGCTGAGAGTCACATCCGAATGAGACACTGGATCCACCACAGCCAAACCAGAGCCATCATGCGTGAGCTCGACGGTGCTACGCTGTGAGGAGCAGGACTTTCATGGGGGCTGGCCCAGCGGAGCATTCCTGACCGTAATCTTCAGGTCTCCCTTGTCCCTAACCAATGCGGCCTCGAAATCTTCATTACCAGAGGAACTGGACTGGGTAGAGCTCGATGGAAGCCTCATAATGAATTAGAGACACGACCTCAGCATAGCCATGGACATGCACTTACAGTGCAGGCAGGAATCATCCACCAAAGCGGTCACAGCATGCTTGCAGCACACACTGCTGAATGCACTGTATAACACAGCTGAGAATTTCCTGCTAAGTGAAGGCTTCTTTGTTTCTACATAAAATTTCATTTGAAAGAGAGAAAGAGCTCACAAAGCTCTTTCTCCAAAGAAAACATGTATGCATGCCACAATCTTATATACCCAGAAGTAGGGGAGTGGCTTGGAATGCAAATTCCACTCGCCAGTTGACATTGGTCATTTTTTTTAATGCTCAGAGGTGATTGGGGCTCCCAAGTGATACCCCTAACGTTAGCGTCGACGTAATGTTGACCGACTGAAAGGTAACCCACCTTAGGCACTCTCATCTCTTCAGGCAAAGAGAGGTAGTATGCGGTGAACCTATGGTCCAGGAAAGGCACTCTCAACTCCAGTCTAATGAAGACAAAATATAAATAATTTTGCAGTGACAAATACTGTGAAAAAAGACCAAATCAGCAATTTTCTATGGGAAGAGTAGGGAAGGGACATGTAATCTTACCCATGTGCAGCTGTGGTTCTGTCTGCTCTTAGCACGTCAAACAGATAAAGCTCTTTCAGGAGACGCACACTGTCCTCCGCAGCTGCTTTAGGTGACGGCGCCTGATTCAAGAGAAAACAAACATTCAGCTGAAAGCTCAACAGGCACAAAATACAGCCTCAACACATGACAGTAAAGACTAACAAACTGAACACAACTGAACTGACAGTGTGCATCAAATTATAAAAGTATATTTAAAAAACTGATAAAAATAAACACTGCATTCATGGCTAATACAGTAATATGACTTCATAATAATAATAATATTCATAATATTAAAGTCAAAGTAACATAAGTAAAAAGTTCACTGTAATAATGAATTAAGTGTTAAAGTACATTTGAAATCATTGTTTTAATAATCTTCTGTCATGCTGTAATAAGTACACTTATTTTAATGTGTCGACCATATTAAAGCACATAAAGTACTTGAAGTTTTATACTCATTTGAGTATATCGATATTTACATTTCCCTATTCAATTAAAAGATTAATTTGATTTCACCAGAAAGCACCTACATAACAATAACAGCTGTGGACTTGCAAGTTTAAAAAGAAAAGACATTAAAGTTTATTTTAGTATACATAGATTCTTGTCAGTACAGCACAGTTCAAAGACAATAGAAGTAATTACAAAATTATGTATAAAGATCAACCTCTCCCACCCCACAAATACACTCTAAAATGCAGCTAATTGCATTTACTTTAAAATTAAACTATAATACAAAACTATCTTACAATAGCATGTACCTTATGAAAGTAGATGTACCCTTGTGTCAGCTCATCTGAACCTTCACCCGAGAAAATCACAACGCTGTCGGTCTTCTCACGAATGTACTTTGATATCAGGTACATGCCTGCAGAAAAGCAAACATTTCACTGAACTACCTTATATTTATTTTTTGGAAAAACACTACTACCATCTAGTGGCTATGATGGATATCACAAATCCAAGAGAAGTGTGCCTAGGTGCGTATATAACCATCATTTCAGAAAGTGAGGGTGACAGAAATGTCAAATGTCATATTTCAAATAAAAATAAATGTTTTATTTTTCTCTTATTTCTTATTTTAATCGGTTAAGAAATCAAATACACTGCTGGACAACAACCAATAATTTCTATTCTAATATAGTTTTCAGATATATTCCTAATGCAATTTTATGATTTGTTCATACTACAAACACTTCGTTTTCCATTTTTATCACAGAGAAAAGGCAGAATAATTTCTATACTGTATTAATGCCATGTCAATTAAGAACTGCATTATTTTAATACTTAATTTTTTTACTTGGAGATAATATGAAAAACACACAAAGCATATATTGTCGTGATCGTGTGTTTAAAGTCTTCACGTTTCCTCAGTCCAAACATTTATGCTTTCATTCAGCTTAAACAGCCATTTCTGGATGCTTCTGTCCATATTAGGGATCTTCTGGCTCATTACAAATGATTACTTCTGTGAGTCCATCTTGGACTTTCTGCGTGAGAGCACCCTCTAGTGTCAAGTATGAATGAAACAGACACTGCATGAGCGTGCTCTGTAATAAATCACACAAGTATGCCACACAAGTCCTGAAAAGTGAAGCCAAAACATTTAGGTGTCCCCCAGATGCCTGGACCCAGTATAGGTCATCAACCCCACCCTCTCCATTTAATCTAATGGGACCAGAGACAAACTAAAGGATTTAATTACACTTCAAGGGTACACAAATAATCCAATTAAAACTGCACTTGTAAGGATATGTATAGACAGAGGAAAGCTGTAATATTTTTAGTGCAGCAGGAAGACCGTGCCCAATTAGTCAACTTTAAGCCGTTGTGTTGATTGTAGACATTACTATCCATTATAGTGTTACCAAGCCTGTGGTTTTCCATTGGAATTGGGCTTCTTTTCTACTGTTGCCACACGGGTTGAAGCAACCCCAATAATGTGTAATTTCACATTAGTTTTTCAAATAATTTTGGTTTTAGTTAGTTATTTGATGCTATAAGAACTGTGTTTGACTGGAAACTGGCTGGTTTCCCTATATATATTTGTTTATTTTTACAATGGACTAGAGGGAAGGTGTGTCATCCAGCCTTTTTACACGTGTAAATGGGTGTGTCATTAACTTAGGTACTTTTTTCTCGCCAAATATAAATGAAGTTGCTTTTTCAAAAAGTTAGAAGCAACCTTTTTACACGAATGAAGGGAAAGAACACCAAGAGAAAGAGAGCAGAGAAAACAGTTGTGTGAACCTGACTACCTTTCTAAACGGTATAATGCTGATGATGCAAGTTTCAGACGCCCATTATCTCTAATCCAGAGAATTCATGTGGTCACGTGAGTAGACCAGAGGAATGGTAGTCAACTAAACCCTAAAGCCAGCCAGCTTAGGTCTATGGGCACAGAGACAAAAGGACAGTTTCACTGACACTTTGCAAATATTTAAAAGAAATTAATACTTTAATAAAAATTCTACCACTAGAGTCATGCTAGTTATGTGGAGACGTAAATGAGAAAAACTTCACACTGTGTTTAAAAGAAGAAACTGATTAAATGAAGGAACTGATCTTCTAACTATTTAAACGTATTAGTAGAATTGATTTATTTTCCCATTTAGTTTGAACTTGTGTCCTCACCGACAGAGGCACGCACAGTAGTGATGTCATAGCTCTCCAGGTGAATGATGACATCCTCGAGCGCACGGATCCCCTCCTCAGGTGTGAAGTTCACCTCGTGGTGTTCACTGCCAATGTGCGCTGCCACCTGTCACAAATATTTGACATATCTTTCTCTAATGGTCATCCTTTTAAAAAGGTTGATCTTCGACCTCAGAATGACTGAGAATGTTTCAAAACTATTTACAGTTACAAAAATTGTAACGCACAGCTTTGTACAAATACACTTTTAAAACCCTGATGTGCGTGATATTGTAAGTTTCTATCAATATACATTGAAGTTTAATTGACAATTTAATAGACATTTTATAACAGTTTTGGATGAACTTTTATTTCACATAAATTGAATTTACTTGATCATTTTCTTTACAATAACTTTAGGCTTCAGGTTGAGCTTAATGAATCCAGATGGTGTATAAAAAAGAAAAAGAAAACACCCTACAAAATGTGATGAGATAAATCATCTTCCTGTCATGCTGAAAATAGCCAAATAAGTCTCAACTCTTCAATGTCACAATTTTAAGGAACGTTACCTCTTTTGTAATGTGGGACACAATGAAATCTCTTTTAATTAAAACATTTTTATTTTACTAGTTTGAAAATCAGTTCAAAATATGAATATGAATATTATGATGTTTTTGATCACTATTGGTCTATACCAATGGATGAATTTTAAATGTGCTACTTTATAACTTTCTATTATAAGTTAATAATATTTTAGATATTATAATCGCTTAAATCAAAGATCTAATCTCACACAAAAACCCATTTCCTAAACTCACGAAACATGCTTCTGATGTTAAGGCTATTGCGCATGAAAGTGCATTTGAAGTGCTAGAGGTTCAGTGTGACTGACCTTGCGAGCAGCAGCAACATCTGGACTGTCTTCAGCACCGATGGAAAACGTCTGAATGGGATACTGGAGCTGCTCTTCTTTGGCCAGTTTCACAAGTGTAGCAGCAACCAGACTCGAATCGAGACCACCTGGAAATAAAACCATCATGGACAGGCTGATCGGGAGAACGTAAATCAGAGTAACTAATCCACTAAATCAATGAAAAGAACTAAATGAGCACAGGAACCTGAGAGGAGGCAACCGATTCTTCTGTGAGCCATCAAGCGTTTCTTCACCGCATCTTCAAACAGGATCCTAATGTTGCTCTTGACTGTCTCCAGTTCAAAGCCTGATGAAAAGGAAAGAAACTCATTCTCTTTAGTTTAGACTGACAGTACAGTAAACGGTGGATCAATTTTCCGCATTCATCTGATAAATGACGATGGTAATGATGATAATAATAATAATAATAAAAGCTGAAAAACATTTAAACCACAACATTCAAATACTCAAGGCTTTTGAAAATCAGAAAAAGGCCTTGTGCACTTTGCTTGTAAGCAATGATGGGAATTAATCATTCTTATGGATCTTTTCAATAATCAGAATATTCAGTTCACAAAACCTGATTTAATTCATTCAGTCTTAAGTCACTGGGACATAATTGTCCAATTGCCAAAAAAACAAACATTGTATGGGTCAAAATGATCGATTTTTCTTTTATGCTAAAAATCATTAGGATATTAAGTAAAGATCATGTTCCATGAAGATATTTTGTAAATTTCCTACCATAAATATATCAAAACTTGTATAACTATATCAATTTTTGATTAGTAATATGCATTGCTATGAATTTCATTCTGACAACTGTAAAGGCGACATTTTTTTTTTTTTTTTTTTTTGCACCCTCAGATTTCCAAATAATCTTGCCCAAATAGTGTCATATCCTAAAAAAAAATACAAAATACATCAATGCAAAGCTCATGTACTCGACTTTCAGATGATGCATAAATCTCAATTTTCAAAAACTGATACTTAAAACTGTGTGTCACACAGAGCTATCAGACTGCTTAAAACTCCTTTTAAGATGCTGAATATGACATCTACCTGTGCCGAGACTCTCCAGTTTGTTATAGGCGGCGTGTTTGGGTTCTTCTGTGCAGCAGTGGAAACAATCCATCTGAACAGACTGCACTTTTCCAGTGAGCTTCAAGTCAAACACTTCAAAGTGTCCCGGCAGGAAGGCTGTGATCTTTGCAGGAGTGGACATGGAGGTTTTGATGTCTATCAAACCTGTTCAGAACAAATCAAAGTTAAAACATAATGCTGTTAAAATCGTTGGCTGTAATTTAGGGTATTCAAAGTGCGCAAAGATTCCAGTTAGTTTTACATAATTCATTAAACCTTTGGCCTCAGAACAGACAGCTAGAAAGCCGTTGTCGGTGAGCAGTCTGAACAGTGGTCTCACGCCATATGTGTCCCTGCCAATGAAAACCTTCCTGTTAGCCGTGTCCAACAAGACGAAGGCGAATACGCCATCCAGCATGGAGGCCATCTCCTTGATTCCAAAGCGATCATACAGGTGCAGAAGGATCTCGCCGTCAACTTTAGTCTGATACTCAAACTCAAACTTGTTCTTCAGCTATACAGAAAAGATTGTTCAACAGATGTAACGTTAAACCATGAAGGGATATAAGACATCAGATATCAGCAGTGCTGGGTAGTGAATGATTATGTGTCATCTGAATTACTTAATCAGGTTTCAAATATGAACAACTTGTAATTCAATTTCATTACGTTTTTGAAATACTCCTAATCAGACTACAGTTACTTTTGATTATATGATTACATAAACGGTCAGAAAATTATTCCTAGATTCATCTAGGTCTTTTAAATTGTCCTTTTTAAAAGTGTTCCTGTAGCTCAATTGGTAGAGCACTGCGTTATCAAGCGCAAGGTTTGGGGTTCGATTCCCCGGGAACACATGATAGGTAAAAATTATAACCTGAATGCACTGTAAGTCGCTTTGGATAAAAGTGTCTGCTAAATGCATACATTAAATTTAATTTAAAACGGCCTTTAAAAAACGGAATGTTCCGGTGCTTGATTCTGATTGGTTGAGCCGCGTTCGAATCTGTTGTAAATTACACAACAAATGTACACCTTTGTTTACTTCTGTGTGTTGCTTGGCAACCACATTGTTGGAACCACAGCCATTTCTGAGGAACTACATTATTTGGTGGAAGAATACGAATAATATTTTTATTAATAATAATATCATTTATATCAATATCATTACACTTTATTTGCTCCGATTTATTCTACGAAACCTTACTACGTATATGGAATAACCGTTTTATAAAAGCTAGAAGCCCTGTGAAGCCGCAGTTTACAGTGAATTTATAACAGCTAAGGGGGTTTTACAATGCACCTTAGCGTTTATAAAATCTCTGTAAACCACAGTTTCACGGGGCTTATTGCTTTTGCACACATACTGGCCTTTCAGGTGGATGTAATTATACCAAAAAGTGCAAGCCCACACAGCATAAATAAAACAATTATTTAATATGTTTTAGTAATTGCTTTAATGCTTTAACTTTAACATTGGTATTACTCAATTATTAAATTTTCTATATATACACTATATATATATATATATATATATATATATTAGGGGTGTAACGATACGCGTATTCGTATTGAACCGTTCGGTACGACGCTTTCGGTTCGGTACGCGGTACGCATTATGTATACCGAACGGTTCGTTGGAGTAATTAATTATATTTGGAAAAAAAAAAAAAAAAGAGAGAGAGATAGAAATATAATGATATGCGTTCAACAAGGTAGCCCAATAACCCAAACAACGTAACAGGCAACGCCCCTGACACTCCCGAAGAAGGAAAAAACACCATCTTATATGTTTATGTTAGGCTACTCAGCAGGCGCTCGCTCACTCAGCACGCGAGGCTCGTTGCAAAATAGCCAATGCGTTTAACAGACTAGAAATGAGAAGATCCTCCAATAACCAACAGGTCTGGTGTTTGGGTGCACTTTGGATTCCCTTTAAGCTATAATGGTGATGGCAAGAGAGTGGTGGATAAAAAAACAACGGTATGTCGTTCTCCTCCTTTCCAAAGCGCTCGGGCAGAAGCGCTCATGAGGCGTCTGTCTTTGCTAAGCAACAATGACGTGCTCTCTCCATGAGACGCGGAAATTTCAGCGAAGGATAAATGGATTTGCAGCTCTAAAAATCGCTTGCAGTAGCTCTGCTACTAAATTTATTTCAAAATTGCAATCCATATACAACTACGATCAGCTGTTCCTTCATCTTGGCTGAGCTCTCAAAGTTGTTACGGGAAAGGATGCAGCTGATTGGTTAGTTCTTGTCACATGACCCGCGGTGCGCTTGCGGCATTCTGAAAAGTTGAGATGTTTTTACATTTTGCTGTATCTAAAACGTATCGAACCGAACCGAACCGAACCGTGACATCAGTGTATCGTATCGAACCGAACCGTGAATTTTGTGAACCGTTACACCCCTAATATATATATATATATATATATATATATATATATATATATATATATATATATATATATATATATATATATTCAAATCAATGTGATATCAACGTACATTACCTACAAAATGTAAAAGATTACATTACTACAATTTTCATCATGTAATTTGAGTTCATTAATGGACTACGAAGCACTTGATATCAGGCACATAAGTGGAAGAAACGTTTATCAATGTATATATTCGGAATGAAAATATCAAAAAAGTTCAGCACCTACCCTGATGTGGTTGTATATCTCTCCGTTGTAACATAACCAAAGGTAAGGAAACTTCTTGACTCGCAGAGGCTGCATGCCATACAACTGGTCCACGATAGCGAGGCGGTGAAACCCGAAGCAGCAGTTGGTGAAACCGTTGACATTCTCAAAGCGGAAAGCGTCTGGACCGCGGTGAGCTATTTTCATGGCATTAGTGCACTGAACAGCAAGGCACTCATCACTACCAAACAAGGCCCATATACCACACATTCTGATGCTGCGAATTAGTAAGAACATAAAATGTATTAATAAAATGTACTACCAAAGTAATCATGTCCAAATGTTTACACACATGAAGTCAGGATCACTGAGTACCGTGGCTTTCGGATACGGTTTGTTAATGGAAGTACTAGCAATATTCGTTGATTTCATCGTTTGTTTTAAGCAAAAAAACTAAAACAAATGTTCATTGCACGAGAGCCTCAAAATAAGTCACTACGGTTCCTTTCTGGATGTGGTGCTTCACTGGGAACAACACAGACAATATATGGTTTGAGCCAACTTTTATTTTATTTTTTTGATAATTGTTTAAAAGCAGAATTCCCGTAGAAAACTACATCACCCATTATTCTGCAGAGAATCTGCACCAATCAGAGAATACAAACAAGCAATCACAAAGTTTTATTTATATAGTGCTTTTCCAGGTACTCTGCAGGATACCGAAACCTCCAGGACAGAATTTGGGCAGGGGTGCTTTACAATGTACATTTCTCCAAAATATAATATTAAAGTAGTGTTTATAGGTGCAGCTGCTTTGTTTACAGCGGCAACCAAAGAACCTCAGTATCACTGCTGTTCCACAAGAGCCCCCTGCTGTCAGAGAGTGAATTAGCATTTTCATTCTGTCCTGAACGGACTTGTGTGTACCAATACACCCTAGTGTGTATATATGCATATTTTGCAATAAACATAAAATATATCGGTTTATACACATAAACAACAGCTTTAAAAAATGTATTGCGCTCTTTATTTTATTGTGCCATTTGCAATGCTTCATGGGATTGCAGTTCTTTTAACTCATTAAACCGTTAACAGTTTGGGTTTTATGTCTATTTTGCCATGTACGTTTTTACTTCAAATCAGATTTTAATATGTTGTGATTTGAAGTTGAAGCTGTTTGCTTTGGTTCAAGCTTATCATTCTTTCTTGAAGACTTTTGGTTTTACTTCTGAAAAAGTGGGTGAGCAGAATTGCACTATATTTGCATTGAACAGAGAATCTGATGGCTCATTGGAGATTCAGTCACTGTATTTTTGTCCCATCTTGAAGCACAACTTAATGATTGGGCGATCTCTCAATTGGGTAGGACCTTTCAACAAACTGTCGAACTGTTAGTGACAGAAGACTGGCAGTGATGTACCCACAGACAGACATACCAGTAATACAAGCCTGTTCAGTTTTGCATCAGCTCTGCAATTGGCACTCAGCCATGTCACGTTTATTTAGTAAATTGATTGAAAGCACACAGTTTTACAGTGTTAAACAATAAATAAATAATAATAAAAAAAAACTTTGTTATAATTACAACTTGATTTTCGGCTATAAAGTTCAGTGTGGAGCTAGCTAATAACAGAATCTTTTATTAGTGAATAAAAAAAAAAAGAAACACCAACATACTTTAAAGTGATAGTTTGGTTTACATAAACTAAAGCTTGATCTAGCTCAGGACTGTTTTGATTACTATAACACTAAAGTGTATTAAGAGAGCTAATGAAAATGTAATGAAAATATAACTTACTGAAAATTAACACTTTATTTTGTTCCATATAGGAGACGTTAGGCAGAACGTCGGATCATTCAGTCGGTCAATTGTTTCTTCATACAGTTGATTATATGGTGAATGAGAAAATCTGTCATCTCATTTTGTATGCCAAATATATTTATTTGTATAGTAAAATAAGTGTAATTGGTCAACAGTAATATAATTTTTGGACATTTACTTCAAAGCTGAAGTGATGACCTTGTTTTATTTATTAGTTAGAATATGTGCAACTCAGTATTGTAACTAATTGTAAAAGCAGAATAATAGAACAAAGCCTACAGAATAATTGGTGAAATAATCAGTGATTAATCGATTATCAAAATAATCATTTGTTGCAGCCCTATGGTTCAGCTTAGCCGTTTGTAAATATTAGGAAAAATACAGTTCTTTAACGATTATTCTTAATTAAATCCACCATTTCTACTGAGAGAAGAGTCTTTTATCGGAACATTAATGCAGAAACTGAAATAAATGAATAAAATGAATAAAAACTGTGTTCATATTTTGCCACTGTTAAGTCTTATTTGTTCTTCCTGGTTTTGAATGTAACAGCTGTCATTGTTAGCTGCTGATCAGCAGTGGCAGCTTGAGTGAATTATTGCATCAGCACGAGAGCTTAGTATTATCATAAACGCGTGTTACCTGTAAATAATAGGTGCATTTATCCTGCAAATTATTTTTGGGAATCCTAGAATTGGAATCCTGGAATTTTATAAATGCAGCAGTATTTGTTATATATATATATATGCAAAGCTGTTAGGATATTGCATGAAAGTACACGAATTGCAGCTTGTAAAGCATATGGCAGGAACAGATGTTGTCATTTAACACTGGACAGATAGCCGGCTGAAGCATGTTCACAAAAGAGATATTACAAACAATAAAAAAAAAAGGAAATGTCACACATAACTAGTACTAATACCTGTAAATTGTTTGATTTGGTCTATATTGCTTGAGGTGAGAAAGGTACCGGTTCTTCCGCGACGAAGCTCAGCGTCTGATACACTCGGTTACTGCACTGATGTTCTCCGGCCTCGTCTCTTCTCACAGGTCGCTCCTGACTGACGAGACTGTGGTTCGACGTAAGCTACGCAAACAACAAAACCGTTGACACCGGAAGTACAGAGAAAGCGAGTCGAAAGCATATAGACAGTAAAGATTTTTTTTTTTTAAGATTGTGTTTATTGTTATGTGATCCGTTTAATTTTCCCCATGTATTTATTAATTTGTAACGTGATTGTTTTCGTTGTCATTATTTTATGAATATGTTTTCTCTCTCTTTTGAATTTTAAATTCTATTTATTGTTTGGCCATCCCAACCATTGGCCATTCCGTAAGCATATCTTTAATAATAATAATCATAAAGTCGAACACACCTAATGGAAAATTATTAATTTGCTCATTTTAATAAACATGTTAAAAGAACCGATTTAATGATTCTTTTGCGCTATCACTTTTAAGACATTTTAGTTTCATTTGTATAGTGAATATCGGTATCTGTTCCTATTCCGCTGATTTTTATTATTTGTTGTAAACCTTGTGATTAACTAATGCTTAGCCAATAGCAGTTTCAACCGAACCATTAATTTGCAATCACTAGGGCATCTTTTTCAAAAATGCATTAAAACTACCAAAACATTTAATATAAGATCAACTTCCATAACACTAGCAAAGGTCACCAATCAACAAGCACTCTGTCACTCAAAAAACAATTACCTAAAAACACTAACAGCGGGCAGCATTAAATAATGTTTCACAGAACAAAATTATTCTGTAGTGGTCCCCTTTAATCAAAAAACGAACATGTGTGTTGGTGTTCAGCAACAACATAATTTATAGTTTTGATAGTTTTTTTTTAATTTAAGATTTGGAATATATTTAAATACAACTAGAAATGTAGCGAATTACGGTTTTATTAAGTATTTAAGTTGGCCTGTAGGTATGAAGAGTTTTGGTCGTGGTTGTGTTTGAGTGAGAAAATAATTAATGTCATTTGAAAGATGTAGCCATTGAATGTTTTAGTGACGTTTTGAAAAACTGACTCAAGTATTGAGAAACAAGTGCTTACACACGGAAAAGGTATTCGGTGTGACCATATCGAGTAATGCAATGTAGTTACTTTATAATAGGCTACATTTGGAAATTTATTACAAATAGACAATCATTATCACAATTATCTAACAATTCGCATAACACAACTGTCCATGGAGATTTAAGTAGAAAAGTAAATGGTCCATGACAATATTTGTTGTGCCGATTGTTTGGCTGAGTGTGGCACTGAATGCTACATCATAACCCAGAGTCGATGACACCGGTTACATTAATTCGTTACATATTCGTTGTCAACATTTGCCAGACACCAAATCTGAGACCTTAATATCAGTGATAAATAGCAACAGTGACAGTAGTGCAAAAAGATCTCAAGCACTGGAAGAGAAGACTGAGGGCAAAACAATTATAAAGCTGTAAAACTATGTACAAGTTGGAGTAAAAATCATATAAACGTTTCAACTGATGTTCTGACATTTTTTGAGCATGCTTTCCCATTTATAAGAAACATTGTCAGGCTTCCTGGAGAGGCACTTCAGGAAAAAAAAAAAAAAAAAGTTAAAACCAAAGCTTCTGTTGGTTATAAAACTAGCTGCCATTAGACTGCCTACTAAAACAACAGTTGGCTTTGATCAGGATTCCTTCAATAAGCTGCAGATAAAGTGACTGTAAAATGTGTGTGTTTGCATGTGAAAGCAGGCAGCACTGCTGATGTTGGAGAACCCTGGGCTTGGTTGGTTCTTCATGAACTCAATATGATAGTCTCTCTTTCACTGCTCAGACTGAGGTTTAAAGTAATCTTCTGTCCTGAATACACTGGGAAGCTCTTGATGTCTTTGTGATTGTCTTCTTGGGCTAGCGGGTTTCTGAAGACAGAGAAGAGGAAGTATTTGTTACCAATTGTACAAGTTTTTAAGGCACGCCAAATAATAATGGCAGGCATGTCTATACAACCCCAATTCCAGAAAAAGTTTTGTAAAATGCAATACAATCAAGTATCTGTGATTTGTTAATTCTCTTTTACTTTTATTTGATTGAGAAAGTGCTGAGAAAAGATTTCCAAAGCTTCACTGACCAACTTTTTGTAAATACAGACATTTTGATTGCTGCAACACACTCCAAAATAGTTGGGACAGAGGCAAAATAAAAGTGAAAAGGTTACAGAAAATCCAAATTAAACTGTTTTGAAACTGTTCACAGTAAGAAAGTGAATTGGTAATAGGTGAGGGATCTTAAATAAAAAGCAACATCTCAGTCTTTGCAAGCCAAGGTGTATCATAACTCAGCCAAATTTAATAAGAAAACCAATCAAAAATCACATTTCTCAATGCAAAATTGCAAATAATTTAGGTCTTTCACCAACTACCATACATAATATTGTGAAAAGATTCAGGGGATCCAGACAAATCCCTTTCTGTGTAGAGCAAAAACAGGAAACCTCAGGTGAATTTGTGTGACCTTTGAGCCCTCAGATGGCATTGGATAAGAATCCTTCATGTTGCGGTGTTAAATATAGGCTCAGGAGTACTACAGAAAACCACTGTCACTTAACAGTCTGCCGCTGCATCAGTTAATGCAACCTGAAACTCGGTTTCTTGAGGAGAAAGCAATACATCAGCTCTCAGCAGGGAGGCCTTGGGCTTCTGGGCTTGAACTCATCTCAGATAGTAAAAAATTAATTGTGTGCTGTACTCAGATGAGTGGACATTTCAACTAGTTTCTGGGAAAAATGGACCATCCAGACTTTTACCAGCGACAGATGACAAAGCAAAGCAAAGGTCTGTCATGATATGTGGCTACAGCACAGCAAACAGAATGGGTGACTGGCAAATGTGCGATGGTCCCATTTAATCATATATTGGGACTGTACAGAGACATATACTGCCGTCAAGATGACGTCTTTCATGGGAAGTCCATGGTTATTAGATCAAGACAATGCCAAGTCTCATTCTGCATGTGCTACAACAGAGTGGTTACGTAGACACAGAGTGAATGCACAAGACTGATCGGTCTCCTATTGAAAATGTACAACTAGTCATGAAAATGAGAATCAGAGAACGACAATCACAGATGGCTGAGCATCTGAAGCATTGAATCGAGCTAGATTGGACAAAAATGTTGTTTGCAAAACTTTAACAATTACTATCCTCAATTCCCAAACAATTAAACCCTGACTTAAAAGGAAAGTTGATGTGACAGTGTTAAACATGCCTCTGTCCCAGAGTGTGTTGCAGAAATCAAAATCAAGGTTTGTTTATATTCACAAAATAAAAGTAGGTAGGTAAGTAAGTGAAAACATTAGACATTTTTCTTTGTACTTTAGTCAGTTCAATAAAGGTTAAAGAGAATGAACAAATAACATATTCTTGATTTTATGGACCTTGGGTTTAATATATAAAGACCTCACATTTAAAAAACCTGGTACGGCCATTGTGCGGAAGATCTTTTTGAAGGCGCCTGGTATTGTCCCAACTTCACCTTCGACTTGAGTTACTTGTTCTTCCATTTCACTGACATTGACTCCAACCATTTTGACAAAGGCCTGAGAATTAGACAGCACACTTGAAACAACAACAAAAATGTCCATTTATCAGCATGGTTTACTCTTTAAACTTGACATGTTTGGACAGCATTTAAAGTTATTACCTCCAATTTGTCAATTTTTTGGTAAATCTCTCTCATCTCTTCAGATTTTCTTTGTATCTGTGGTAGGTTCTCATTGACCACCTGTGAGGTGTCATTTCGAATCTATTAAAGAAAATGAAAAAGTTATCTAGAATACTAATTTCTTTGCAGAATTGTAAGTAAAACACAGATGGCCACAGTGCTTATTAAAGCAGAGGTTAGTGCTGTAGTTGTTAAACTTAATTTGTGTCGGATAGTCGGCTAGGCAACATTTAAACTAATTAAAAATTATTAGTAAAAGTTTTAGGTGTCGTTAACAATAACAACACTTCTTATTGGATAAATGATGAATAAAAAAAAAAAATGCATTTCATAAGTGTGGTCTTGCATTGAAAACTTTCTACACTAACTTGTTCAAATCCATAGAAAACACATTGGTCTTACCATATCAAGCATACCAACAAACTCATCGACTCTTGTAAGCATTTCCTCCAGGCTTTTCTCCAAGCACAGGACCTGCACAGCAAAAATCACATGATATACTGCAAGTATAATTGCGTGTACACGTGATAGAAACATTTAGATGGACAAACGGTTTCTTCACTTGCTACCTTGTAAAATAACAGGACCATAAAGAATTCAAGTCATGAGTCAGGAATTTAATATAATTCAGTCAGCAGTGCGGAGAACAAGTCAGTCTTTCTTTATGCCATATCAATAAATTAGCCTTGATTTAGTAATTACTGTGCTCCAACAGGATGAGAACACAGAAATAGTCATTTTCATCTTGGATCACTTGAGGATGAGTAAATATTCAGCAAATTTATATTTTTTTGTAAACCATTCCTTTAAGCCTGAATGTGTGTGTGTGTGTGTGTGTGTGATATAGATATATATACACACACACACACACACACACACAAAACCTAATAAAAAATAATTATTAATTAATAATAATAATAATAATAATAATAATTATTATTATTATTATTATTATTATTATTATTATTATTATATAGTCATAAGTCAAAAGACAAAACAATAAGTCAAAACCTCATAAAAAAAAAGAAATATATATATATATATATATATATATATATATATATATATATATATATATATATATATATATATATATAATATATATATATATATATATATATATATATATATATATATATATAGTTTTTTTATTTTTATTTTTTTTTAGGTTTTGTCAGACGAAAACTCATCCTGGAATCCTAAATTTGTTCCGCTTGCTTCAGGACATTCTCTTGTAGAACTTTCAGGTGTAACCAAGAGTTCCATAAATTAGGAAATGTAACCCTCAGCCCATGCTAGAAAGGCCTGCCGATGTCACAAAGAACATGACCTGCTTTTGGAGTGACTTTGGTTGGACAACCACTCCCAAGAAGAGCAACAGGAGTTTTGAATTTCTTCACACTGTACTCCATTCAATTCTTCACAAAAGGTTTTGTCATCATTTTCAGCCCGGTTAACTTAAACTTTCTTTTTTGACAGAAGTATGGCCAAACCCAGGTTCATGTTCTTCAAAAGAGCAGGGGGCGCTAAAATCACATGATTTTAATCCCATGAACTAAAACAACTGACTTCAATTATCTCTTTACATGAACAGACAACGTTCAGGTTCACATGCTTTCTCAAACAAATATGGTTTAAAAATACAGAGATGTGGTATTATTTGTTTAACTTGATTCTCTTAATCTATACATACAGGACTCCGATCACAAGTGTACTTCAACTAGAATCACTTTATTCCAATTAGCATCTTAAAGTGTAATTATGTGAGGAATCTGATATTATAGTCATGGGAGTAACCATATACAGAACGCCAACGTGTCAAACACACTCAAAATAAATATAATCCAAAGCGACTTTCAAGGCATTCAAGATAAACTGTTCATCTGTTTATAATTAACTTAGACAAGCAGAGTGATACAAACAGTGAAAAACTACAAATTCAAGGTTCTTTTTTTTTTTTTTGCATGTCCAGATGTGTCTGCATGTTACATTGTTTTACCAGTAGATGGAGACAATGGCTCTCATCCAAAGAAAATTGTGTGGATTACTCATATTCATAAACACAAGAACTTCTCACAAAAAGAGAGACCAATTGATAAAAAGAAAATTGACTTACGAGTCAGTTTCTGCATTTTTTTTTTTTTTAATTGACAACATTTTAACAAGTTATGGATGAATCATGATTTGTTTGTAAAAGTGTTCAAATGCACATATGATGCACATATGATGCACATATTTGCACGTACACAGTTAGTGAATAGGACCCACTCTCTGACCGAATATGCCTACTTCCATACTATATAACAAGCAAAAACAGTATGTGAGCCGAG
The DNA here is from genome assembly GCF_003368295.1 of Carassius auratus. Taxonomy (NCBI): domain Eukaryota; kingdom Metazoa; phylum Chordata; class Actinopteri; order Cypriniformes; family Cyprinidae; genus Carassius; species Carassius auratus. The sequence goes on along the minus strand of NW_020527496.1, from coordinate 1,319,394 downwards.
TAGCATGTCCAAATTCACAGTATACTAATCTGTACTCAAAAGTTAAAAAAATAAATAAAAAAAAAACGAGTTCTGGAATTTTACCAGTAGGATTTTTTAACTGGAATGTCAGAGTCAGAGTTCTGATTATGGAACTTGAAGGAACCACTTCAACCCTGAGTTGAGAACCCAATATGCCGGCTCAGCACATTAACATAAGAGTAAGAGTAATAATATATTGTTTATTAGCACTCAATGAACTCAGTGGTGCACACACTAACCAACCTCTATCTGTGAACATTTGTCATTATTTGTGCAAATTATTGTATGATGCGGTTTTCATCAACTGTTACACTAACAATGTATGTGTCCATCTTGTAGGGATGGTCGGTGCCACTTATTTTGTTTTTGATACAATACCGATACTTTCAAAGGCCAGTATCGTTATGAATCCCGATCCCCCTAAACTGAACTTTTAAATATTAAAATGTATAAAATTATTTAATTATTAAGACTAAAATAGGTAATTGATGCCCATTTAACATTATTTGAATGTTATTTTAACATTCAATACGCCTTAATTACAACTTATTAGATAATTTATTTTTTTTTACCCTTCGTTAAAATATGTTTACTGTTGTGGTAACCACAATCTACAAATACTATAGTAAAACCATGGTTCATTATCATAAGGGACTGCCAGCTGCACCCATAAAATGCATCCCTGACAGTGTATTATTTATATTAACATACAGAATATAACATGATCAATATGAACTTCTAACATTCAGTTTAAATAAATGTAGTTGCACAAACTATAGTCTACAATTTGAATTTGTTTATTGTGAAATTGTTTATTGAGATTCTCTGACCTCTGATAAAATAGTTCTGGACTGCGTTTCACCAAAGCATCAGTGGTTTCTCATGGTACTTCTGGGAAAAGCAGCCCTGTTTGAATGCACTGTCAGCAGTGAGCGAACGCTCTCACTGATTGATTAGTTCTGTCTTGCAGCATTTGTGTGTGTTCAGAATGAGCAGTAAAATAGTTCTGTCCAACACAAATTTTAACTAACAGATGTTGTTTAATTCATTGCATATTGTACGCATTAAATCTATTGTTAAATTAACAAATGCACCGGTATTTTAAAATCACTCAAATCAACTTTAGCATTACTTCAGTATTGATATGCCCATCCCTACTTTCTTTACCAGCTTTACTGGAACTTGGGTGTGATGTCACTGCCAGCTCAGACTTTCGAGGTAAATGGAATGCAGCAATTAAACAGAAATGCACTCAGATGACCTACTACATAGATCCAGTGAGATTATGAAGCATGCATCCGATGGACACTTTACTATCCCATGAGGCCACGGGAGAGGATTTGAGAGTGTCAGTGAAGCAATGCAACTGATTCCATAGGGTCACATGAAAATGACATGGAAGATGTAGTGAAGCCATTCATAATATATAGACATACTTCTCTTATTGGCCACAAAGTGTGTTTTAAACCAAATGTTGTACCTGTTATACAAAATCATTCAGAGTCATTGAATCCTTCATTCCGATTCCCCCAAAAACACTGATTATTTCAGGATCAAAACACCGCTACTGTGTGAAACAAGCTGATTCATCTGGAATGATTTCTGTTGGTGGAAATAAACATCTGGCAATATTGCCATGATAAAAATGATTCTGTTGTGAAGTAAATACTACGGAAAAACAAAAGTAATATCAATGCAAAAAGGTTAATTCAGGCAATAATAATAATAATATAAAAAAAACAGCAAATTATTTTTTTAGTACTCAACTCAAACTTGTTAAAGCATAAATATCAGCATTATAAAATTAAAACCTTTTCTGATACTGGTGGTGTTCCCATTATGCACTGGGGAATGATTATTAAGAAGGCTGATTATGGGTGGGTTCCAGCTGTATTTACAATGTTTATCATTGATTTTCTGTTTCGGTTTAGTAACATGCTATTTTGTTACAACAGGGGTTTATATTCAACCCACAAATGACACATTCATACTCAGAATGTTACCATTGCTGTGTACCAAGTATAAGTTTGTTTTCGGACAGTGCCACATTAATAGAAGTGAAGTGAAGTGACATTCAGCCAAGTATGGTGACCCATACTCAGAATTTGTGCTCTGCATTTAACCCATCCGAAATGCACACACACAGAGCAGTGAACACACACACACACACACACACTGTGAGCACACACCCGGAGCAGTGGGCAGCCATTTATGCTGCGGCGCCCGGGGAGCAGTTGGGGGTTCGATGCCTTGCTCAAGGGCACCTAAGTCATGGTATTGAAGGTGGAGAGAGAACTGTACATGCACTCCCCCCACCCACAATTCCGTCCGGCCCGAGACTAGAACTCACAACCCTTCGATTGGGAGTCCAACCCTCTAACCATTAGGCCACGACTTCCCATAATTATGTGGATGTTGATTTTACTGAATTCTATATGTGAAATTAAATATAATCACGTAACATTTACTTAATTTCTTTATGAATGTTAAATTCAACAGGTTGTACAGAGTAGTAACAGCAGTAAAATTTACTTAAAATATGTTAAAGTATTTTATCAAGCAAATTCTAAAAGTTTTTTTTTTCCTAGTGTAATGTCAAAATTAAATTCTTGTTCACATTTACAATTGTGCTCTAGTCATATTAAATCACAGCTGCGCCAATATTCATAACAGCATGCTTGACTTATGTAATAATATAATAGTATATATACCAAGCTGTATAGAATAATCTGAAGTTTATCGTGGCCTGATTTTATTGTTTACATTGGTGTTTGGCCATTATTATGTGTTAAACAGACGTGCCAAAAGCTCCGTACCTCTTCTCCCGCGCTGGCTCTGATATAAGAGGAGTAAGTGACGGCTGTGTGTGTGAGCAGCTCGTGGTCATCATGTGTCTGCTCCGGCTCGCTTTGGTCCTGGGCTTCTCCGGCTGCTGAGCTCGGGCTCTGGGCCACTGCAGCGCCGAAACTCGGGCTCTGAGACACAGAGCCGCTGCTCAGGGCCTCGCTCACCATAGACAGGCTGCTGGCGCTCTGGGACACGATACCGCTGTCTCTGCTCACCTCCGCGCTGGACTCCTCCAGCGGTGACAGCACCGCCGCCCTGTCAAAGCGATGCTCCATGTTTCTCTGGCCACGACACTGCTCTTGTTTATGTGGAAGTGAACGCAGAGCAGCAAGTGCGCATGCGCGGGTTTAACAGCCAATCAGTGAACGGGTTGGCCACATGTTCGTCATGTGATATTCAGGGGTCAAAATAATAATAATAATAAATATAATAATAATAATAATAATACAAAGAAAGATATTACATTTGTTGTTGTTTTACTTTTTTTTTATGTTATCATTTATGGTAGATTAACTGACACTGGCGTTTCCTGTCCAATGATGATTTATAAAACGATTTTATTTAAAGTTGTTCATGAAAGTTCCCTGATCGCTTAACCGGTTAACTGTCACCTGGCCCCTCGGTGGGCCCCATACATTTACTTCACTATATTACAATTAAATCATAATCTAATCATGACAAACCTAAAGGACCTAAACCTCACTCACCTAAAGGATTATTAGGAGCACCATACTAATACTGTGTTTGACCCCCTTTCGCCTTCAGAACTGCCTTAATTCTACGTGGCATTGATTCAACAAGGTGCTGAAAGCATTCTTTAGATATGTTGGCCCATATTGATAGGATAACATCTTGCAGTTGATGGAGATTTGTGGGATGCACATCCAGGGCACGAAGCTCCTGTTCCATCACATCCCAAAGATGCTCTATTGGGTTGAGATCTGGTGGCTATGGGGGCCATTTTAGTACAGTGAACTCATTGTCATGTTCAAGAAACCAATTTGAAATGATTCAAGCTTTGTGACATGGTGCATTATCCTGCTGGAAGTAGCCATCAGAGGATGGGTACATGGTGGTCATAAAGGGATGGACATGGTCAGAAACAACGCATTTAAACGATGCCCAATTGGCACTAAGGGGCCTAAAGTGTACCAAGAAAACATCCCCCACTCCATTACACCACCTGCACAGTGGTAACAAGGCATGGTGGATCCATGTTCTCATTCTGTTTACGCCATATTCTGACTCTACCATCTGAATGTCTCAACAGAAATCCAGACTCATCAGACCAGGCAACATTTTTCCAGTCTTCGACTGTCCAATTTTGGTGAGCTTTTGCAAATTGTAGCCTCTTTTTCCTATTTATACTGGAGATGAGTGGTACCCGGTGGGGTCTTCTGCTGTTGTAGCCCATCCGCCTCAAGGTTGTGTGTGTTGTGGCTTCACAAATGCTTTGCTGCATACCTCGGATGTAAAGAGTGGTTATTTCAGTCAAAGTTGCTCTTCTATCAGCTTGAATCTGTCGGCCCATTCTCCTCTGACCTCTAGCATCAACAAGGCATTTTCACCCACAGGACTGCCACATACTGGATGTTTTTCCCCTTTCACACCATTCTGTGTAAACCCTAGAAATGGTTGTGTGTGAAAATCCCAGTAACTGAGCAGATTGTGAAATACTGAGACCGGCCCATCTGGCACTAACAACCAAGCCACTCTCAAATTAAAACACCTTTCTTTCCCATTCTGACATTCAGTTTGGAGTTCAGGAGATTGTCTTGACCAGGACCACACCCATAAATACATTGAAGCAACTGCCATGTGATTGGTTGATTAGATAATTGCAGTAATGAGAAATTGAACAGGTGTTCCTAATAATCCTTTAGGTGAGTGTATATGGTTGGTAAAAAAAATATGTAGGAAAAGTAATAGATTAATTTATGGCAAGAGTGCACCTCAAAAACCTACATCACAACAGGAGTTCTGATATTTGTCCCAAAAATAAATAAATAAATAAATAAATAAATATATATATATTTCTCTATCACACTTTAGAAATAATCAGAAATTATATATCACTTGGAAACATAAAATCTCAAAATTCATCATTTGAAACCAATTTTAAATTCAAAAACTGCATTACCATGAAGATGGTACATCCAAATCATGTTACAAAATGTTTTCAGTCATGAATTATAAAAATTTAGACTTTCAAGTCAATGCTCAAAAATGTGGGTGACAGTTAAAAGGTTAAAATAATGTAATGAAAGAACAACAAAATGCGTTTGTCCATCTCAGAATTTTATTATGGATTTTTCTTTTTTTTTTTAAAAAAATGATTGACATCAGTAAAAACTATTTAGACAATATTCACATGTTTTTTTTTTTGTTTTTTTTTTTGTACTAAATGGGCTTTAAACTACCACTTTAAATGTGGTTCGACTGCCCGACAAATATATCGTGCTTTGAGGACCATTTAGACACTGAACTTTAATGCATTAACCATAAATATGACGCTGAAACTGTCCTTCCAAGACTGACTTAAGACCCAAGACAAATGTTGAACACATTTCTCAAGAAATCTGCTTTTTTTAGCTCGTCTTGTTTTGGATTTATATGAATTTTATTTAATGTTAATAGAAATACACATATAAGATGAACCAAGACATGAACGGCAATGCACAAAAAAAAAAAGAAGATTTTTCAGCAAAAGATAGGCAGTCTAGGCAGTGACCAGCAGATGGCGACTCACAACTAATATTTTTCGACTCGCACACGCACGTGTTATACCATGTCCCTGCTTTAACCAAAAGGAAAATATCTCCAGTGGACAGATCCAAATACTTGGTCTGTTTGAGTGAACTATGTCTGTAGGAAGGGCAGTAAGGCACATAAATGGTGGATATGAAGGTAAGTCTTTGTTCAAGAAGACAAAAGCGAGGCAGTCAAAGTAAAAAAAGGTACATCCACAGTGGTTTTAAATTATATACAAAAGTTATTCCAGACTCTCTCTCTATAAACAAAATTACTGGGTATAAACTGTGCATTCCCAATGTAAAACAGGATGATATAAGACTTTATCCATTTAATAGCTTAAGTTTGACTACTTAAAGGGACAGTACTCCCCAAAATGGAAAATTCTGTCATCATTTACTCACCCTCAAGTTGCTCCAAACCTTTAAGAGTTTCTTTCATCTATTGAACACAAAAGCAGATTCTTACTTTCGAAGAATGTCACTAAGCAAACAGTCAACGGTAGTCACTGACTAAAACAAACAAACAACTTTGAAAGTCAAAGAAGAAATAAACTTACAGGTTTGGAGCAACTTGACGGTGAGTAAATCATGACAGAATTTTTATTTTGTAGTGATCTATCCCTTTAAGCAGGGTCAGTGGCTACATCAACATTAAATATCTGAGTGGAGGTCAGAAGTGAGGCTTCATTAGCATTGAGGTGACATACAGATGTACTAAACACAGCAGATATGCATCACCAAAAGATCATGATAATTCATATAAATGCTATTTAGTTATTAACTTGGATTGGGCAGGGCAAACAAAGTGTTTGTATTTATGATTAAGTGTAAATTCATTTTGCCATTTGCACATTGTAACTGGCTTTTCTATTACGCTGGGGCAAATACTTGTTTTCAGATACAAAGCGTAAACAGAAGACAAAAGTAGCACAGGTCTAAGCCCAATTTCTGGTCCCAAGAGACATTTAGAAAACATGATTAAAATGATCCAGAGCTAAACAAGAACTGAGAAACACCGATAGACAAGATAAAAAAAGTGGTTCTGCTTAGAAAAAGAGACATGCCACTAAATCTGAAAGATTTGTGACAGTTAAGACATTACAACATAGAAAAACATTTAAAAGAGTAAAATTCCAGATATTGTTTCTGTTAAATTATTCATTAATCAAAACCCTTAAGGTTTGGTGATGTTCAAAGTGGAGTCTAATGTCCCAGGCTGAAAGGCAGAGTCTCTGGGAGGGCTGGATTTTTTAAGGAGAGTATATGTATTATAGAGTGATGACTGTGCCATCCTCCTCCACCCCTCCTCTGGGTAAAGCCAGGCTGTGACGGGGGTCTGTCCTCAGGCTACTGAGGATTTTGTGTAAGCTGCCATTGCTATCCCGCATAGAGGGATTGCTGCTGTGGTAGGAGTGGTGTTGGAGGGTAAGGTCCTTGTGCAACTTGTAACTCAAACTATTGTGCACTGTGCCATTGAAGCTCGGTTGAGAATGGAAAGAGGCTGTGGACACTGTGGATGGTGGCCTTGTTTGGGGTCGTGTAGGGGGGCTGGGTGGGGTCACGGTGGTTGTTTGTGTCTGGGACCGGGATGCAGTTGAAGCTACCGAGGCATTGGAGCGTCGTGATGGCCTCTTGATGTTGCTCTCAATTACAATGTCCGACTCCTCGTCGCTCTCCAGATCCTCTGGGCTGTAGCCAAGAGAGATGGCGGTGGCACCAGTGGGAGCGGTGATGGCGGGGTATCCCACCGAACCGCTGCTGTCGGATGACTGACCAGAGCTGCCCGAGATACGACTGCTTCGCACCACATTGTTGCGCTGGTTCACCGGCTTCACGGTCACGATAAGGTTGTGGCTGTTTGCAATCATCATGTCAGTCACCTGGTCCAACGTTTTTCCTGTGACCTCGATGCCATTGACCTCCAGGACCTCATCATTGACGGCCAGCAGGCCCGTGCTATCGGCCAGGCCTCCAGGTACCATACGGGAAATGAAGATACCTGGGACCTTCTCCAAGCCATGGGGAGTAACACGAACACTGGTTCCATCACGGATGTAGAATCCCAGGGGCTTGTCCGAGCCATGCCGATAGAGCCGAACTCTCCGGTGAGATTCAGGAAGGATGTCCACGTCAATAATGGACGACACGGGACGGAAATCCTGAGGCATGCCGATGCGGATGTGGGGCCGTTTGCGGTTCAGGTCGTTGCGAAGAGTGACCACGGCCTTCTTTTTCCGGGTCAGAGTGCTGGTGCCAAAGCTGCTGTAGTCAACCTCTTCTGCAAGAGAAAACAAGAATGACAACTGTTAATACTTTTGCACTTGAAGCTTAAGACTAAAGTACAGAAATGTACAGAAACATGGTAAACCAAGAGAACAGATCAGTCAGATAAACTTTAACCTTAGTACTGTTCATATGAAGTTGATGAGGACAAGAGTGCAAATCTAATCAGACCTGCCTGACGGTTTATACCCCTCAATACCCCCATGGATTATGATTGAACATGTTTTTTTCTAACAAAAAACACGAGGCCACCTTGGAGGCCATCATTATAAAAACAAAACCTCAACTGTTGTAGGTATTCAAGCAGAGATGAAGTTATCCACATGTTCTTATGTACCCTGATAAGTGCTGTATGAACTCCATGCTACTGGAGCAAGTAGATTAAGAGATCAAGTGTGATCACAAATCCTACGAACACATACAACACATCTTAAAGCAGAACTGAATTGCCCCAATAAGGACGGGGACCTGCTTACCAAGGTGAGGTTACTTGTGAAGCTAATCACAGAATATAATTTGAGGAGCAGAGTGTTTTAATGAGGCTTTGCTATGAACACTAACATAACTTGCTTCAAAAACAGCCCCCCTCTGTGCTGAGTCAGACAGCAACCACACCTGGACTGTTCTTTGTCTATATAAGGTACAGTTTTCAGCGCAAGTTTAACAGATTTCTCAGGGATATACAGGCAAGAAAATGCCCACCTTCTGTTCAATTACTCTTTAAATACATTTTTAAATGCTTTTAAAAAGCTTCCGAAATGATCAAAGCATCCAGCCGCAGTTGTTCTTAGTTTGGCTCTTTGGTGGCCTGATTATTATGATCGAGTCCAGACAGGCTTTTTTGTATGTCCTGGAATTTTCACAACTGCAAGTCTCTTGATAGAAAACACACTGAAGTGCTTCTGCTTCTGGCTTTCATCAGGACTCAACTGTCTTCTTCTTATGTCTTCTTCTGAGAAGAACTATGAACACCTAACGGAACACGCAGGAACTTAGGGACTGGTTTTCTTCTTCTTTTTTTTTGGGAACTGGTGTACTTCGTAAATAAGCAAATACAAAGTTGATCCTAAAGTCTGGAGGCTGAGACTTGGAGTTATACCAATGAATATATTGTTTTTCCAGGTTTGCCTGGCAGAAACTAGAGTGGATTTTCCATCCTGTCTCTCAGTGATCAGTCTGGGTTGGTATCGGCATAGACCCAATGTGGATTCTTTAACCTCCAATGGGACTTAGAGAGAGGGCAAGCCATTAAGTCACCAAGCCTAAACTACTCTTGACAGAGTAATCCTCGCTGCACTGATGCATTATGGGAAAACAAATTCACCTCAGTGATCTAAGGCTGGCTGTTTCCAGAAAGTTTTAGGGTAACGTGAATGGCTCAGTGCCTACCAGACAGAAAACAAAGTCTACAGGTTCAAGGTGGTTTCATTAATTGGCAGTTTTCAGTAAAGAGAGGGATGTTGAGTCAATAGCTGATGAACAACATGCCCAAATCATTATTTCATACATTCTTTTATACAAACAAATGTTGCAAACCACAAACCAAAAATTGGTTTAGACACTAAATGGTATACATTTAGGTTATGGACATGACTAAATGCTAACTTGAGGTATTTCCCTCTCTCTCTCTCTCTTTTGAAAATCATTGATTTTCAAACCATAATTTGTCTTTTGGTTACAATCCTCAAAAAAGTAAGCCCACGGACTTCAAGTTTATTGTAAATATCCTGACGGCTTGATGGCCTTATAGCTTAAACAGTCAAATTTTAATTTTAAATAGGCTACCTATATAAACATCCTACACTTTATCCAGGAGCTATAATGACTTTCAAAAGAAGGAATGAAACCAACTGTAAAAGGGTGTTTGACAATATACCAGCACAGCAGTATTGCAAAAACATAAAAAATATAATACATAAATAAAAAGTTCTGAACTATTTTAACAGTTGATAAAACAGATCAGGCAATCAAGGCCTACAAACAGTCAAACCTACCCAGAGAAAGCATTTATCATATACTGTCATTAAATAGACAGCTCAGATTAATAAATTCATGTTTCAGTATTGTGCCTGGCACTGCATTCACCTGACTAGGCTCCATGGGAGGGGCCCAGTATCAGGGGTCACTGGAGATGTGGTTGGAATAAACCCTAAATTCCAGCACACTGTGCCCCAAACTAGGAAGGCAGTAGTTGTTCACAACTTGAGTCACAACCGAGAGGACCGCAACATGTTAAAAGCATAATTCATCAGTTGAGCGTTGCGTATGGCCCCCCTCAGCCACCCACGGGTGGGTGTGGGAAAAGAGAGTGGGCGAGGTCTCTGGCCATTGTTCATGTCGACCCATCTCTCGTTAACTTCCACACTGAAAAGGTCCCTTTTCAAGTTTTGCTGGATTTTTACAAACGCTCATAAAAGCAGGACTCAAAGGAGTTTTACGACCAATCATTATGCCTCCCAACACAGTTTATTTTCCCATTTTCTCCTGCATTTCCTACTGTGTGTTCTGGAGAAACTGCCAATGTGATCCACTTTCCTATTTCCAAAACACCCTGCCCAAATTCCTGTCTGGGTTCTATTATTTGTGCTTACTGTCACTTGTCATGCTGGAGAAAAATGCTCTTGGTGGGAGTCATCCACCAATGTCACAAGTGAATAAAGTGTTGTGCATTAGCATTGAGTGACAGAAAGTGCTAAGCTGCTAACACAATTCTGTATAACAATCACTTGCCTGTGAGGCCAATCAGCTTACAATGAGAAAACTATATAGAACCCTGAAAAACAGAACATTGGTTTCTAGAACATCGCCAAACTACCAGGAGAAAGAAAGGGAGCTCTAATGTGAACTTGCATAGATTATCTGATTATATACATATAAAGCAGGCACAGGTACTAGAGGGTTCATCATAGTGCAGATTCAGGGGTAGAGTCCCTGGGAGAATCAGTCTGTGTTTGCTTTAAACCGCTGGACTCAAATTTCCCTGGATGAATGGACCGATGGCTTTTGGCTTCTTCTCGTGGCCCTGAGAGACATTAAAGGAGGAAGCCCCTCCTTCACGGGTGCACACTCAGCAGAGCTTTCTGTGCAGGCTCCTACACACCCCTATGGGTTTTAACTTGTGTTGCCCACAGTGCACTGACGTACACATCTGGGAGAAGTTAGCAGGCAGCGGTGAAGGGTGGAGACGCCGTCGGGAGATTAAGCACCCTTGCCATCTTTTTGCAATGTTGCATAAGGACTTCTTTTAACAGGTAAACAATCTACAAAAGTTATTTTAGACATTCCACCAAGTCTACCCTGGTCTTGAGAGGATTTCCGTTCACATGCTTCTCAATGCTGCTCTACACAAACCATCTGCATACAAAAACATATGCTTAGTGTTTAACCTTGTTCTCCACCCACTATATGTTCTGCAAGTGTGGCCAAGTTTAGGACATGACTGCCAAGAAGCCCTGAGCATGTCCTATCATTACGCGACAGAATCTCTGAGGCTGTACGTAATGTCCACAGAAATGTACAGTAAATAAAGAATATTACCAATGATCATGTAAAGCTCTGAGGCTGAAAGTAAATGTTTGCTCATGAAGTGTGTGTGGCGCTGGCAAAAATGAAAACGATGTGGAGAACTGAGGAAGACTGTCAGGAAGCAGAACATGGTTCAGGATGCACTGGCTGCCCTCTTCATGCTGTGGTGACTGTTGGTGATACCTGTATGACTTCTTATGCATGAGTCAGAGGAAACTGATTAGTTTCAACCCCAATGAACAATGGCAAAAGATGGCCCAGGTTGAAAACGGCTGGGAATCACGGCTTTGAGAGTCAACAAAACTAAATGAAACCATGTGGCTCGAGATGATACATTGATGTGTAAAGACACAAAATGATCGGTCTGTGCAAGTAACTGAACAGTATTTACATTGTTTTTTTACCTCTAATTTTCACCGCAATGTCCGAACTGTCCTGAGTGTGTTCTCAACAGCTGACTCCTGGCGCGTCATCTTCATCTCACTTTACGGCGGATCGCAGACTTATAAATGCATTACCGCCACCTATCTCTCAAATGGACCATTGACACTCCAAATTGAGATTGTAGATGGAGTGTCAATAGTCCATTTGAGAGATAGGTGGCAGTAATGCACTTATAAGTCTGCAAGCAAGAAGAAGAAAAAAAATGTCTCATGTGCAGACTGAAGAAGAAGATGCGAACAATCTCAGGACAGTTTAGACATTGGTTAAAATCACAGGTAAAAAAACGAATATACTGTTCCATTTCTTGCACAGACTGATCTTTTCTGTTTTTACACATCACTGTATCGTCAAGAGCCGCAGGGTTTAATTTGGTTTTGTTTATGTATGTTTTATGACTCTCAATGCCGTGATCCCATAAACCTACATTATAGGACTGACAGACTGCAACAGTTTCAGTTAGAAATCCAAGTTTGTGTTCTTCTGAATAAACAAACAAAGTCACCTACATCTTGGTTTCCCTGGGGGTAAGCACAGCAGTTAAACATAAAATTTTCATTTTGGGGTGAACTATCCCTATAAGTCTGTATTCGAACTAGGGATGTCAACGATTAATCGATGATCGATTAATTGTCGATAAGAGATGCAATCGATTAAGGCTATCAATGGTCGGTTAACCGATTCAATGTTGGGCTGCGTGCGGCTCATGCGCACTCAACACGTGCGAGCGGCTGTGAGTGATGGTGACAATATATAAAAGCATCATCATTCATTCAAAATGTACAAATTAAGCTTTTAATGTGATTTAAACTTTAAATTACATTAAAATAGAAACAACATAAAAGTTCTTCAACATTAAATGCAATAGAAATGTAGTTACTAATCATTTCATCAGATAACTGTTTTATATCGTGCGCTTTGCAGGGCTGCGGGACACAGTGACAGGACAGGTAGTCTATTCATTCCTACAACTTGTTAATTCATTCCTACGAATTATTAATGTGGCAATTGTCCATGTTTCATTAATTTTGTTCCCTAAATAACCCATGATTTAAGTGAAATAAGGGAACAAATTAATAAATCGAACGAATTCTTAATTCATGAAATCTTTAATTTCCCTTCCCATGTTTACCACAGTAAGAGATGCGAAAACAGTTATTAAAAGCGAAAGATAATAAAATAAACCTGGGAAATTAGAGGGTTAGACTATGAATATTTAGGAAAAGAAACAATGCCTAAATATACTGAATTTGTGGAAATTCGTGACCAACCGGCAAACCAGAACAAAGCCGCGTAAATGAAGACTATGGGGTCCAAAAGCATGGTCGCGATCTAACATTTTCCAGTTAACCTATTATTCCTCTAATAAACAAAGCTTTTATACCACACTTGTCATAATCAGATCTTATCATTTCTAAATAAATAATTGCTGGATTCAAAACAGCGATTAATAGGCGCTGTGACCGACACATTCCTGGAGCATTCACTGCTGTCACTAAACGATGACGCCGAGCATCGTTCACAAGTTTCTGCATGGACCTGACTAGGGCACAGGTTCTAAGCCCTGGGACAAAATGGGATGCTTTAAGGAAAATTTATAGCCTACTAAGTAATAGGCCCAACATAAAAATAACAATTTGTTTTCATGTTTTTTTTTTTTTTTTTTTTAAATAGGCAATGCGAAATATATCCGACTTAAATAGGCTAATTAAGATTAACGGATTTAAAACAGAAGTGTGGGCGCTCCATAAGTTCACAAAAAAAAAAAAAAAAAGGATGACAACGCATTCTGTTTGTTTGCTTTATTTTACAAGAGCACAAATCTTCTGTTTTTATTGTGAGTGTGCACAAATGAAAGTAAACACTTCTGCGGAAGATATATATATATATTTTTAATGTCTCAGCTGTTTCGATCGCCCCGGAGCCTGCTGCACACGTATATTCTAGCGATTCAAACTTACATCGCAGTCTGTTCATTATCAAAATAAAATGTCAACTAAACATTAAAAGGTTACACTGGTCAGTTTAAATAGACCGTAGTATACCGGTCCACTCTGCTGTTATGCCAAGGACGTTTTTGCTCATATGAAGAGGATCATCTTTTCCGTCTATATGCGAATGCGTTTTAAGTACAAGCCTAGTTTACATTATAAATAATAGTTTAACATTCAAATACATTGCGAATATGGAAACATTTCGATTTGTGCCGAATGAGACATGAGCAATAACCTCCAAATTAATCTAGCCAAAGCCGCGCTCGCTCATCCTCGTCTGCACGCATGCACTGTCACGATCTAATGCGCTGTATGCCGGATTTTTAAAAATCTGACATTTTCTAGGACAGAATCCAGCAGGATCAAATTAATGTGAGCAACTGTGTTTTGGTGCAGCAGCGCCGATGTAGTTCACTTAATGTGCAGCGCAGTCACACGCGCTCCACATTTCGGATAATTTTATTTTAAATACAATAATGTCCGTTGAAAACATTGCAATTGTGCTTTAAAATACAACAACGAGCACCACAAAACCATTTCAAGAGGTGCGTTCAGCGTTCTCCGTGCGGGATTGGAAACTGTCAATAAAGTAAAATGACCTCAAAAGTATGGCGCGCTCTCTTCATTTTATCAAATGATCATAATCTCATCTATTCATTTTATAATCCTGCTACTAGCATTTTATTCAGACTAAAACCTCTTTAATTCAAGTGAGAATTCGCGTTTTGTGTGTGTGTGTGTGGCTTTTGCACATCCTGTCATACCGCGGACTGCGTGCCTGCAATAGACGCATTTTGCAGTATTATGGTTAACGATTAATCGATTAATTGATCGTTAATTTAAACGACGATCGATCATGGAAATAATCGAAATTTGACATCCCTAATTCGAACTATAATTGCCTTTGGTGGGATCTCTAGACCTAGTACCAGGTTCAAAGCTGGTGTGACTTCTAAAGGAATAGTTCATCCAAAATTGAAAATTATTCCATAATATTCTCACACTTAAACCATCCGAGGTCTAATTTAGAACATTGCCAAATTTGGAGACTGATACTAATACAAATCTAGAGTATAGCCAAAATAACTCAAGAGAGGGATTAATTCTCACCTTTGTTTCCACTACAACGATGTCATACATCAATACTTGACTTACTCGTCACCATGGTAATTTCCGGAAGCAAGGGATAATAGTTTAAAAAGTTTTAAATATGGATATTTATCTTTTTACAGAAGGCTTTCATTAACTCACTGGAGTTTCAGAAACTCTGTCACCATTCAGTGCCATTACAAAGCTGATTAATAGTGACAACTGTCTGATATCTTGTAATACACCATTGATGTGCCATGAATGTAATCGCAGATATGCATTTAAAAAAATATTATAAGATGTGCTTGCCAACATAAATGCTATTGCTATTACTGGCATTCATTCTGGGTTAGCAATCTGTTGTAAACTCACCATTTATGCCTGATGGATGGTAAAATAGCAAACAACTGCCATGGATTTAGATTAAAAGAGGGACCGAAGCCATTTGCAGGGCTACTTAGGGAGTTAGGATGCTTTTGACTTGGCAACTAAGCAACCACTCAAAATTCCATAGAAACTGCATAGCAACACCCTGACAATGACCTACAAATGCGTAGCATTATGGCACCACTCCCTTTACATACAATCTAGTTCATAGTCTTCAGTGTTGGGGGAAACGTAATCAACTTGAGTTATGTAATCACATTACTTTTTAATTTACAAGAGAGTATCTGAGTTGCTTTTTCAAAAAATTACGCCACTTTGTTTTCCCATTTTTTGACAGACAAGTCTTCTGTCCCAATAATAGGAGAAATCAGTAGTACAGAGGCGTTGTGTGTGCTGTGTGAACATGGTGTAGTTCTAGACTAAATTTGAATGTGCATTAATTCATCCCACTCGCAAAAAAACAGATGTAGTATTCATCAAAGTGAATTAAAACAGTGAAATGCACTCACAATATGATGCAAACCTGCAATAATTAAATGTTAAATAACACAAATGTATCTAAATCACATTTTTTTAACCAATGTCTTTGCTGCTGGCCTTTGATGATCCAGTTCAGCCATACTAATAAACAAACATGACTTTAGATAAACTAACAATTGTGCTTCATTGTTTTTTATTGCTGAAGAGTGATGAACCTTTTTCTCCAGTGTTTTTCTCAACAGTACAGATGTGAATTTACTTTTCCTTCAGCCTGAGGTTTATTCATTACACTTTTAGGAGTGAAAGGACTTTTACATTTGCTATAAATAGAACATCTTAAACAATCAAGCCCTGGTCATATTTAAAAAGTAACGCAAAAGTAACTTAACGCATTACTTTCCATAAAAAGTAACGTAATTAGTTTATCTTTTAGAAAGTAATGCAATATTGCAATGCATTACTTTCCCCAACACTAATAGTATTCTATTTCAACTGCTTTACTGTGGTCAGGTGACACTTCGTTGTATTTCAGTAAAAATGCAATGCCAATGAAAGAATGATACATTAAAATCCAATTCACATTCAGTGCAAGTGGAGGGAGCAATGATATCCTGAAACTCCCATCAAACTCAGATTTGCTATCTGCTACACGGTACTCCTGCAGCACTCCCAGAGGTCATGCCGTGTGGGTTTGAGTCATCAGTGATGAGCGGGTGAGTCCTCATCTGGCTCTGACTTCATCCTGCATTTAAGATGATCCCATCCCCCCAAACAAGCTGCTAAGTGAGACGTTCCAGATCTGCTCTCTAATCTCTCACTGTAACGGGTGACAGCAAACAGCACCGGGTTCAGAGGGGGTGGAGGAATGAGGGGGGATTAAGGTGTTAATGACACTCGCAATCTGTCCCTTGAAAGCTTTTCGTGGAGGAAAAAAACACTAAGTTAATCAGATAAACAGGGTTAAAAGATTCCTCGCACCTAAGACGAGCTAACTAACTTCTAGGGAAATGCATTTAGGTTCAGGTAGATACAGGCCACTTTTAAAACACTTTTAATACTGAACCTCTACAAATGTTTACCCCAGTTAGTAACACTTTATTCTGATAGTCCAGACATTCTGTTGACTAGTAGTAACTTTGCAATTTACATCTAGCATGTCATCTAGCAGTCAGTAGAGTGTAGAGAATGGGAATGTGTTGTCACAACCCAATGCATTATGGGAGTTTAGGACATGGGAGCTACAGTATGATGTGAATGCAGACGTTTTATATTATATTATTTTGTTTATATTATTCAACTTTGGAATGGTTGGAATGGTTAAGGCAAGGATACTCAACGGGTGGCCCGTCTGCATTAATTTTGTGGCCTGCATAATGCTTAAGATTTGTATTACAGTTTGCCCTCAAAATATTAGCAAATTTGATTTTATTAAATGTAGGCCAAGTATGCAATAACAGTAGTAAAAGCTGCTCAACCTCGGCAAACTTGTAACTAACATGCAATTAGACTTCAAAGAGAAGTGTTTACAAATTAAAGAGGACATTTAATAATAGATTTTACTCCACAACATCAGTCGAGTGTTTGAAATAACTGCGGTTTTTGTCACAGAATATGGCAGATAATATATTCTATACGGTAAAAAAAGGCTATGTCGATTAGCATTGGATTGTAAATATACTTTATTATGATGAAAATAACAGAGATGGCTTGAAGAACACAGATAAACCATATATTATTGCGTCGTATGTTTACTGTCGTAGGCCTATATTGTTGGATATGTAAATAAAAAGCCAGATCGCGACAATGCTATAATAAAAAGACAATGCTTCAAATGCCTCTTCGGGACGAGCGTCTTTCTTCCTGCTGTTATTGAGAGAGTGCCCTGTAGGGCAGGTTGAGGCTGGTCTTCCACACCTCTACTCAACACACACCCTTTCACAACCCACTTCCTGAAGGAGACCTGCTACAAAATGTGTTTCAAGATCTCAGATTCTGCCTCACTCCGCTTCCTTTGTTTGCTGTGATGACCCTCACGTGTAGACACGTCTAGGACGTAACACGCACACACACACACACAGATGAGGTTTACATGCATTAAAAGCATGCTGATCTTTAGAAAGGCAAAGTAATCTTTATTTATATAGTATTTTGTAAAAAACAACAAATTATGAATGAACTAAGAAATGTATCATTAAAACATAATGACACCTCATGGTCAAGATCTTGCTACAGCAAGTTCAGCCAAAGGTCCTTTCAGATGCTTCAAGCTGTCAGTTTCTCCACAGGAACAGCATCTGGTTTAACGGGCTTCTCCCACATTCACAGCTGAACTCCTGAACTGCACGACAGCAGAGATTTGCAGGTGGCCCACAGATTTCTACTCCGAGATGGATCTGTTTTGACCTAAAGCCGGTCAACTGAATCTGTTATCTAACAAAGAGTTACAGACTAAATCAAAGTCCCCTAACTGACCACCGTATTTTGATGTAAATAAACCAGTTCAAATCACTGAAAACAATTATATTATTAAAAACATAACATTCTCAATTTATACTTGATATCTTTTATCTTCATCCCATCAGCAATTTCAATTTTGGCATGCTCTTCAACAGCTGACCACTAAAGGCCCAGATATACTTCACTTTCCACGTCTCGCACAGCTTTCAAAGTATTCTCAACCGCGGATGAACACAGACGGATGAGACAAAATTCTATTCTCTTCTGGCTCTTTTACATTTAAAAGCTGCAGCAGCAGTTACATAATAATGAAAGGACCTTTTCACATTTCAGGGTTTATCAGCAGCAGAAGGCGTCAAAGTTGGGTTAACTTCAAAAGCAGTGAATGTGTGAGTACCACAAATATATTTTTTGCATTCCGATTTGCACAAATAGCAAAAGACATTTTTTTTTTTGACTTTCAATAAAAATGATTTTTTTTTTTTTTGTTGAGAGACTGAAATCGGTAGTCAGAAAAGAGAACGATGTCAAATATACCATCCCTCCCATAGACGCTGCATTAGAAACACCCTCGCATTAGCGTTAACAGGTTTTTTTTTTGTAATTTGATGCAAAGGTGATACAGTATAATACAAAGAATAGTTTTATAAATGTGGCTGCCATGCTGCCATGTCGTGGAGATACTGTGTAAAACTACTTTGTTTGGCCTTCCAAAAGAGGACACAACTAGAAACCAGTGGTTAAGTTGTATTTACAACACTGTTCTGGAACGTTCCAACTCAAATATTCAGATGTGTGCAGTGCATTTAATGGAGGACTGCTTCCTGAACCTGGAAGAGAAGTCTAAAATGCCATCTGTGTTTCTATAAAGTGGGGCAATTCCAACTTTGCAAGGACATCCCAGATTCTGACTCGCATCCTGTAAGTACGTTTTCATATTTTAAGGGGTCATATGATGTGAAGCAATAATGCACAGTGTGTTTTTTAACCTTAAACCGCATGAACACATTTCATTACACCAAATACACAAAATAATGTTCTTTTTAACAACATCATATGACCCCTTTAAATAAATTTGCCACTGATGATTCAAACGCAAGTTTTGAGCAGTGTAGCGTAGCACTTGTTGTTTCTCCAATCATAAATGCAGACACGCTTTTGTGTTTATACTGCGCAATACACAATTTGTAAAAAAAACTATATAAATCAGAGATGTAAAAGGAAGATTTCAATACATGAGGATTCTGAATGAGAGCAGTGTTTTTTTTTAGCAAGCCATTAAATGACTTGAGACTCGACTCGGACATGACCAAAGACTCGAGACTTGACTCAGACTCCAGTGATAAAGACTTCAGACTTGACTCAGACTTGTGAACATCTCTGGTATAAGTTATTATAATCTGTAATTATGTGCCCACTAGGCTTGCCGTGATATACATGTCTACTTATTTCCAGTTTTGTAAACCTATTTAAACTTTATGCAAGTATTTTTTTATTAGGAATAGCCTGCCCTATAGCATGGTGTATTTTTATTTGTTTTGTTAGTAAAAGTTCTATGTTTTATATATAGGCTAAAGTGAATTTGACATTGTATTTTGTTGTTGCATTCAAGCAATTTGATGTCGAACTGCCACTAATTCAAACGTGTAAGTAAATGTGCACTGCGCTTTTAAGCTATATAAAAGTGAATGAAAGCGAGGAAAAGAGGGGATGCCCCCGCCCCCGCAGTGTTACAGGTATAACCAGTGTGGTCACATGTTGATTAACCGGTTGGAAAATTTACTCACCATCATGACCCTAGTCCCCGCTGGATGCAACAAATGCCTTGTTTGTACGTTTTCTTTTTTTTTTGCTTTTGTCTCGTCGTGACAGAACACAGCATCACAGCAGGTATGTAACATTTCCATCACAAGCTTGAGCTATTCAGCCAATCACAACACACTGGAGAGCTGGCCAATCAGTGTACACCTTGCTTTTCAGAACATGATCTTTGTCAAATCTAAGCGTTTCAGAAAGGCAGGGCATAGAGGAGAAACAATAATTTACAGTATGTGGAAAATAATGTGTTTTTGAACCTTAAACCGCATAAACACATTTGATTACACCAAAGAATTGTAAAAGATGTTTTACATCAAACTGAAATATTCCTAATTGTAGCAATACTGAATCAGAATCTCTATTAAATCAAACTCAGGTTGAATCAAGAAATAAGTATTGATGTATAGTCATGTGCAAAAACGTCACTCAACTCTTGTTTTCTTGCATGAAATTGTAGTTTTATAGAGTCCATTGATCAAAAGTGACAGTTAAGACATTTGTAATGTTGCACAAGATTTCTATTTTACTTATTGAAATAGTATTTCACAATATAGCTGCTTTTTACTCTATGGTTGATCAAATAAATGCAGTCTTGCTGAGCATAAAAGGCTTCTAAAAAACAATTAAGAAACCTTACAGATGCCAAACTGGGGTACATGTAATTATGGGATGCAGGCCAGTATATTTCCCTCCCTTGTCACTTTTGTTCACAATCAGATCAATGTTAATGACAGCTCACAAGCCTCTCAGATACCAGTGAGATAAAGCCTCTGCTCCAGTCCCATTATTCGTCAGGTGGCCCTCACAGTGAGGGGAGCTTATTGTTTTAAGGTCTCTGACCTACATACATGGCTTCCATTGGTGTCCCGCCATTCACAGAGTCTAACTGTTTCTTTAAATGGACGTCAACAATGTGTCCCCCCGCACCCCACTTTTAGCAAGCGAAAGCCAAATTAGGCAAACCACTAATAAGGCTAGTATGATTTCAAAATTACATCTTGTAGGATGGCTTAAACAATAGACTGCAATGAAAGAGGCAGGAAAGGAATGAAGAACGTGGCCTGTCCAACCACTGTAGATGAAAGGATTCACCCCCCCGCATACACACACAGACAAACAAACAAACACAAAACAAAGAGTGCGGATTCATTTCCCTCGTTTGCTCCATGATGGCCACTGCCTGTGAAGCATGACACATGCACACAAAGCTAGTTTAAAATGCTTTCTTTAAGCTGTCATATGTTTGTGTGCATTTATATACGTGAAAGATGACAGATCAAATCGTCTCCTGAGACTATTTTGGCTCTCGTGTGACAGCTAAAGGCTGCAGTCAATCTATCAGTGGTCAAGTATGTTTACTTTTTGATAAACTTAATGTAAACAATATAATGAGAGCAAATTACAAGTGAAAACTGCAGCGGCAAGTCTACATTCTTGTAACTTTAACCTGTTAAAGCCTGTTCGCACCAACACATTAAAATACACTTTCAAAGTTGTCATGGCATGATTTTCACATTCACATTATTTGACCAATAAAATAAAAAAAAAACGGACTAAATACAAATGCAATTTCCTTCTATTATAATAGGTGGCGCTTACAGAAAAGAAGCATTTTTCATTCATCCCGTCTGTAGCTTTTATTGCTGTCAGTGTTGTAAATTGAAACCATTTGATGGAAAAAAAGATCAATTCAGCAGGGAAGTTTGGCATCGGGCCAAAAAATAAATAAATAAATTCCCCGCTAGATGGCAGGCCAGAACATAGTAAAAGGATAATTTAAGAAATTAATCGATGAAAAATGAAACTAGAATTGCCTGTGACAGACCGTAACAGTGTCTTTTGTAACTGGTATTGAGCTGTTACTCCGTGTAGTGTGGTAGGACAATCATTACCAAAAAGCCACATTTGCGCAGTGAAAACGCCAGTGTCGAGAAGAAGTGTTTTCATTTTAAAATGCCGTTTTGCACTGAACATTCGTCATTTGTGTGAACAGGACTACAGTCAAAGTGTCTTTCTGAGAAAACTTTTACACAACCATTTTCCACCCTATCTCTGCCCTTTAGAATTATATTATTTGCTACTGTACCTTTAAGATATCTAAGAATATGTGAATGACCCATGATAAGTTATGACTGGCTAAACTCTACTGTATGTGTGGATCACTGTTTGCTGAAAAGGGCTACACTTATGTAAATGTGCATAGAATTTTGCTGTAAAATACAATGACGACTCTTGTACCAGATCTCATTGCTGCGTTTATGATTATAAACAAAAATACCAATCTGTTCAATGAATCAGTTCAAGTCACTGATTTGATCCTTTTGATTGATTAATACCTAATACTGAAGGGGGAAATCATTAGAGTTTTACAACTTAATTTTGATCTGCTTGTCACACAAATAGTATCATATGACCTAAAAGGATCTGGAATATGGCACAAAAGACTTAAGACTTTTTTTGGTTCTTTCTGTGTCCTGTTGCATCCTATTCTCATTTTGTGTTTCAGGAAATAAAGTCAGAGGGTTTTGGAAGCACATAAGGGTGAGACCCTTTTTTGGAGGTAAACTAATCCTTTAAAAGCACAGGACAAAATTGGCAAACATGGATGACAGTACAGTCCATGTGAACTTCTGTGAACTCGCTCAGACGCATGACAGAAGATGGGGAGTATTCCAGCCATCTCATCCCATGCATGCAGGAATGGTGGAGGGAGGGTGAGGGTGACGGAGGGTCAGGGGATCTATGGCAACTGCGATGGGTGGGATGCGTATCCAGACAGTGCAGTCAGCAATTAATATACATTTGGCGCTCAGCCTCCCCAAAACCATATGAGGCAAGAGCACGAATGGTCTGTGAACGATCCATAAACAGCCCTCTCGCTGGCTGGGTGTGTCTGTGTAACTGTGAGGAGTGTAGAGTCTTCTTTGTAATTAAGTCCACTTAAATGAGCTGGGTGGCAGGGTCACTCGTGCAGTTCTCATGACCTTGCATGTACTGCTGGCTTCGAAATTGGGCAAATTTATTACACAGAAATGGAGACGATGCAGTGGCACAGACATTAAGTATCTTTGCTGGTAACCAGAAGGTTGCAGGTACAGCATCAAAGTGGGCATCAGTCAGACAAAACTGGTTAGCCGCGACCACCTTATTGGGTCCCCATCTTTGTTTTTCCATGGGGAACCCCAGTTGGATCGGGGCTGGGTTGGACTGTTCTCTAGTCAAAGGTTGTTTACTTTGACCTTCTGATTTAAGTGACTTTGTGAGTAGTCTTTTAGAGCCCCTTTCACACTGCCATTCGGCAAATACAGGGGTAAAGTGTTACTGTAATTGTTCCCTGGTCGCTAGATTTGGCACTTTCACACTGCCAGTGATGACCCGGGATATGTGCGTGCTTTCACACACAACCCTTGAAGATCCCGTAACGACACGTGACATCAGCGCGTGACGTGTAATGTATGAGTCGACAACGCTTGGCACGTTATACTTTAACTGAAGCAAGCAAACGATCTCTGCGTCAGCGCGGAAAGTGAGGAACTAACTGATCTCTGCTTCATTACAGTTTGCACATATGATTTCGTCGCGAATGTTGATCTTCCTTCAAAACAGCTGGTAAAAGAGTCGCGCGAAAACGCACGTCATCACTTCGACACGGAATTAGATCTGGCTTTTGTTCACACAGCGCTCATTCCGGATCGATTACCGCAATGTTACTATGTCCCCGACCCGGGTTCGATTCGGTAATCAATTCTGGGACGTGGTTGCTTTCACACAGAAGGCGACCAGGCAATGTTATGGGAATATTGCGGGTCCGACGTGCAGTGTGAAAGGGGCATAGCAGACGCTAATTTGTTACCAGGACAGTCACCTTCCTGAGGTTAAGAACTTGGATTGTCCTGGAGGGGCACACACCTAGAAGCTTTTAGTTCAGATCTTTGATCACTGTGCCACACCAACCCTTGATTTCCAATCTAAAGTGTTGTGATGTGTAGCCAAATATGGTAACCCATACTCGGAATTGCGCTCTGTATTTATCCCATCCAAGTGCACACACACAGTTGTGAGTACTGAATATACACACACACACACACCTGGAGCAGCAGGCAGGGAGAATTTGTGAGTTCAGTTCCTTGATCAAGGGAATCTTAGTTGTGGAAGAGAGCACTTTACATTCATTCCCCCCACCTACAATTCCTGTCGGTACTGAGAATCGAACCCACAACCTTCGGGTTAATAGTCCGACTCTCTAACCATTTGATCACAGCTGCAATCATCATCTCAATTTCTGGCGAATAAATGAAAGAGAACTGAAAGCCAGCGATGTGCTGAGGTCATGAGAGCCCCCTCCACCTCTACCACTGAGCTAATTCTGGACTTAATTACAAAGACTCTTCCCTACTGTCAGTGGGGGAAAAGTATGAGAAGCCAAGGAAATCAGCCAGACAGTTCTTAATATAGGCTAAATGTAGACAAAAATACTGATAAAATGCTCATTTATAAAGGTTTTTAATGATCATTTGGTCCACAAAGATGAAAATGAGCATCATGATGTTTCTGTTGACAAAAAAAAAGTCTTAGTCTTAGTCTAATTCTTAGACATTATCCCAATTCGGATGGTAATTGTTTCTCATGTGGACATCTGTAAAAATACATTTGCATGGCATCTCAGCGATAAAACTCATGGATTCGGATGTCGATTAATTCACAGTGGTGTTTCACGTGCTGTTGACGTGTATTTTATTTCTGTTAATATTAGATGCCATTTTAGTACAACTGTAGTACTGTACAACTTTCATGATGAAATACTCAAACTTAAAGGATATTTTTTCAAAAGATAAAAACAAACAACAACCCTCCCCCAAAAAAATCAACCCTGCTCTAGTACACAGTATTATATAGATTAGCTGCAGAGTTCAGATTTCTGTGTCTTGAATAAGTGAGAAATGGCTCCAAGAAAGCAAGATATGGGCAGAGAAGACTGGGACAGAAGAGAGAGAGCGAGAGAAAGACAAAAGAAGACTGCATCTTGTTACCACAAATAGTCTGAAATGGCCCAGACGGCCAGTCTGCAAATGAGAATGTGAAGAATTCACATCAGGTTGAAGAAGTTTGTGAATTATTGTGCATGTGTTATTAGAAGTTGTTCACTTGGCACAAAAAAATGGCACAACCACGTCTGTGTGTCTGTAATTAAATAACATTTTAGTCACGCGACTAACAGTCGCTTTATAGAGACAGCTGTTAGACGGATCCGATTACGGCCTCAGTTTAAGAGAAACGTCAGGTAGATTCAAAACTGACCCATTTGCTTTTCAAATGGTGTAGTCGTAATCCTGGATAAACAAGCACACACATGACTTTAAAACTCTGAATCAAAGTGAGTAGATCCCTTGAAGAGCGGCGCTGTGGTAGGATAAACAGCTCATGTGCTCCACATGTCTGGTCTCGTCCCAGAGAGCAGCCCTTATTAGCGAAGAACAGGAATTAGCTTTGCCAAAACCAGCTACTCTTGTTCAGCCAGGCGCCTCGAGTAAGATTTCAGAACCACCGTCACCCAGAATGCACCTCTCCGGGTGCACACACCCTAACAGGGCTGCGGCCTCAAATCTCAGTCCAACCACACGTCACTGGGCTGAATCCAGAGGCCACAAACTTCTGCTCCAGGCTATAAACAACTACAGCCTCCAGAATCCTGGTGAACACCACTTCCTTCCTCCCTGAAACAGCAGGCTGAAAAGCGAAACACTGGACAAATCGCTTTCGGATTTGAGGAGAGGGTGTATTGTATAACTCAGTTTATCTCCAATACTCAAACAATATGAGCAGCAAGGTCACTAAGGAGCCACAGCAAGTTCTCAGCAGGCTGAACTTACCAAAAACAGCTTGTGATTTAAAAGCATGGGTTCGTAAAGCAA
The DNA here is from genome assembly GCF_003368295.1 of Carassius auratus. Taxonomy (NCBI): domain Eukaryota; kingdom Metazoa; phylum Chordata; class Actinopteri; order Cypriniformes; family Cyprinidae; genus Carassius; species Carassius auratus. The sequence continues at coordinate 1,293,387 of NW_020527496.1, read as the reverse complement.
TCAATCCCTCGACACTTGAATCAATCCCAGTTGCAAGCTTAGCTCACAAATAGGTTTTAAATACAATGTGAATGTGTCTCGCAAGTTTCAGCTGGAGCTGGAGCCGCGAGACACAATACAGTGCATTACTTGAGGTAGATTTTGTGTTTTGTTTAGTAATCGTTTCATTATATTACTAGTGTAGCCTCCTACGTTCACTATTACACTACTGCTTATATTACATATGACACTGGTGTCGCTTAGTTTTGTAACGTGAGCCCAGACTTTCGAACGTTTCACCTTTGCCATGATTACTGACTGCACACACACACACACACACACACACGCACACGGATACCACACGCACGTCGAACAAACGGCGGCCACATATTTCATTAAAGGGAAATGACAAACAGCTTCTAATTCATCGTAAACATCGAAGTATACGGAGATAAAACAACGCAAGTATCGATAGCAGTATTGTTTGTAGAGATGTTCCGATACCCTTTTTCTCTTCCCGATACCGATTCCGATACCTGGGCTCAGGGTATCGGCCGATACCGAGTACTGATCCGATACCTGGGTGTATATCTGTATATACAGCTGTATATACTACTAGCCCTGTGTAAATTGCTAGAATTTTTTTATGGTGTGCTTCAGACAGATCCCTCAATAAAACATGAACAAATACATGGTGAACTACTGTATTTATTACAGTATTTTTATTATCTAACATGAATTTGACAGTATTATTTATTTTCTTATGCAAAAAAGAACTTCAAATGCAGCCAAAAATCTAACACCGCAAACTAAAAAAGGTATTTAAGTTTTACAATATAACTGTATAAAAAAACTGCAACAAATAAGTCTAGGAATATAAAAAAAGATCTATTAATCAGATAATCTCTAACAAGTAAAAAACAAGTAAAAAACAAGCAACCATCTAGGCATAATTATTATTATTATAGAGATGTATTATTATTACTGTAGGCTACAACAGTAGCTTTATATATTGTCAATTTACTCATGTAAACCAAACATTTATTTTAATGGGCTGCCATGAAGATCTTTGAGTGTCTGTGTTTATGATATGACAGTATTCTCAAATGAAACGGTAAATTCTCATGAAGTGACGGTTTATGCGTTCGTGTCCTCATGACACACAGCAGAGACTACAAAACAGCGAGCTCTCGCGCATCTGTGCCAGTCACCCACAGAGATGTAGATTTTGCGGGAGTAATATTTAAATAGTATTTTGCAGTTTAATATTCACAGACACTAGTATATATTCGGCTACTGTCTGGAGCCCTGCGTTTTGACTTACACGGAAGCGACTGAACGCAGCTGCCGGTACTGAATATACTCGAGAGTCTGTAACTACCGGTACTACAGAGACATACTGCTAACCACTGATCTATAATATAGTAGCGGCTTCACTGTCTTTTGGCAGTTTAGAATGTGATGAGTGATCCAGTCATATATAGATAAGGGCTGCTAACGCGTTTTCATTTCTTCTTCGCTGCTCTAAACAGGGGTTGCTTGTGGCAACACAGCACAACTTCCTGTGTTTTCAATGCATTTTGAGCAGCGAAGAAGAACCGTGCAGCGGTTAGGCAAAGCTTGCGGTCATAACTAGGTCTTTTTTAAGAAAATGGTATCGGATCGGTATATGGGTTCATGTACTCGCCGATGCCGATGCCAGAATTTGTTGTGGTATCGGAGATATTTCCGATACTAGTATCGGAATCGGAACAACTCTAATTGTTTGTCCTGAAGCTTATCAGTATTCCAGTTTCGACCCAATTATGTACAGTACCCATCCCTACATGTGACCCCTTTAAGTTATTTCTTTTTATTATATTTTATTGTGAAAAAAATAACTTACCATTTCAGTGTAGCAATACGTATTGCCTAAAACCTTAAAATGTCCTTAAAATTAGCAAGAACAATTCACAGTTAAAATAATACACACATTTTTATTTAACAGTATAATTAACATCATAACTTCACATTTAAATCCCTGAAAAATTAGCCTCATTTACTTCCATTATACGTGCCTCAGCCTAACCCTGATTTTTGCTTTTAATGAAAATGAGGAACGAATCGGTTCATTTTGGTGGTAATCAACATTATGCAACAAATGCTGTTGACTGAACTTAAACTGCATTTAACTCGGAATATTCCTTTAAGGCTGGAAAAGTTTCCTATTGAAATAAGAACAGTGAGGCTTGTGGGAAAAACAGAAAGACATTACAGGCCCCAAAACGGAAGAATCTGAGAATTAAGACCTTTAATACTATTCTGATTTTCAATGGTTTACAGAAAACTGAAAAAATGCCTTCTAACAAAGTCCCTTTATAACAAAAATCAAAAGCAAAGAAACAAATCCATTATTTAGAATGAAAACAGAAAGAACAAACACCACAAGCACCAAAAGTGAATCTCAAATGTCAGCTGTGCTTGAGCCTGTTAAGAAATCCCAGCAGGAAAGTATGTGTCAGACTTTCCGTTAAAATCCACCTGTATGTCACAAAGAGCTCACACGGTGTCCGCTCCACCCTCAGCCCTCGTCTTCTTTTACAGGATCTTTCAAAATGTACCACACACGCTGGACCACACAACATCAACTACATTTTACAGCAGTCATCCAGTGGCTCCAGTGTAGGCTACACTTGGCAGAAGAACACAGAGCAGAGGTAACTAGCACAAAACAAGACCAGAATAAGGTTCTGCCCCTTACAGCTCAATAAATGAAGACTGGATGAACAAGGCGTCTGTGCCTAGCAGAAAAACCTCATCAAGTCTGATGTTGTAAAAAAGTCTGGAGATGCAGATTAAAGATCCATTCACAGCAATAACCTTTTCATTTTAATTTTTTATGTCAGATGGAACAAAAATTTAGGTTACAATGAGTTTTAACATTACAGTGAAAAAAATAATCATTTGAAACCTTTCTGTGCAGTTCAAATATCAAAATACCTAATGCTTAAAATTACTAATAAATGCTGAGCAACCCTCTACATTGCGAGTAAATCACTCACATATGCGACTAAATCTTCTAAAGATTATAATGGTATAACAAATTTTTTAGAATGAACTAAGTTGCTGAATTTCACTGGAAATATTCTTTTTTTTTATATAAAAGAACGGTATTTCTTTAGTCAATTATTAAAGTATTACATGTTATTGTACTGTATTTGGGATTTTAAGAACAAGAGAAAAATGTGCTGGTTGTTTCATTACATTCAAGTGAAATTAGCAAGCAGTTAGACTGAATTTACATTCGTTTTAAACGCGAAGCCAGGCGCTAGTCGACACAGGTCGCGCATGTGCGTCGAGCCTCATCCATACTGCAAGACTGGCTCGTGGAGATTTGCGGTGCACAGACGCGCGAGAATATAACCGAGC